>NC_073415.1:4665258-4847758 GCF_028641065.1 Leucoraja erinaceus | reverse complement strand
TGGTCATGGCTGATCATCCCCAATCAGTACCCCGTTCCTGCCTTCTCCCCATATCCCATGACTCCACTATTTTTAAGAGCCCTATCTAGCTCTCACTTGAAAGTATCCAGAGAACCGGCCTCCACCACCCTCTGAGGCAGAGAATTCCACAGACTCACCACTCTCTGTGAGAAACAATGCCCCTCTCTAACACCACCCCGGCGCGGGCCTGACCCTGGTAAAGGGGCGGACAGCCAGCTCGGGCAAAGTCCTCTTCCGCCTGGCACCGTGACTAGCGGATGGCCAGCTTGGCCAGGCCACTCTCTTGACTCTTGAGTCAACCTACAAACCTGCACGTCTTTGGAGTGTTGGAGGAAACTGGAGTAGCGGGAGGAAACGCACGCGGTCACGGGAGGAACGTGCGAACTCCGTACAGACAGCACCCGTAGTTGGGATCGAACGAGCTGCCAGAGGAGATAGTTGAGGCAGGGACTATACCAACATTTGAAAGACATTTGAACAGGTACATGGATAGGAAGGGTTAGGAGAATATGGTCAAACGCAGGCAGGTGGGGCTAGCTTGGATGGAGCATCTTGGTTAGCATGGGCGAGTTGGGCCGAAGGGCCTGCTTCTGTGCTGTAGACTTATATCCAGATACAGCCATGAAACTTTGGCCCACAGAGTCCGCACCTCCTACACACTAACACTATCCTACACACTAGGGGCAATTTAACAATTTTACTAAAGGCAATGTACCTACAAACCTGGAATGTGGGAGGAAACCGGAGTACCTGGAGAAAACCCACAGGTCACAGGGAGAGCATACAAACTCCACACAGACAGCAGCCGTAGTCAGGATGGAACCCGGGTCTCTGGCGCTGTGAGGCAGCAACTCTACCGCTGTGCCACCGTGCCTGTTTTCTTTGATTCTGACTCTAAACGATGATCAGATGAACATGCAGCTGTGTGTTTGAATGAATGTTAGATGAGCCCAGGCAGATAGCACAGACACATCCTCTTCTGCGTGGAGAGAACTCTGGGCCGTGATCGACATCAACATCGATTGCGTATCGAAGACAATCTCGGGTAACGCACCTGGTCCCTGACACGGGCAGTCGACGCTAGTCTCACCCCTTTAGCACAAGCGGAGCCGCATTCTTTTGAGATTACAAGATTCAATTGTGATCTGATGGAGGTGATTTGATAAAGTCGATGGGGCTGCCATTCCTTCTCGCTGCCTGTCCCGCTGAATTACTCCAGCTTTTTGTGTCCACCTTCTATACTATCAGTCTAAAGAAGGGCCCTGACCCGAAACGTCACCTGTTCATGTTCTCCAGAGATGCTGTCTGACCCGCTGAGTTACACCAGCATTTTATGTCCGTTTTCCATTCACTCGGTACCCTGACTAATGAAGGCCAGTCTTCTTTGCCACAATATTAACTGACTGACTGCGTGATACCTTATTGTCCAGTGTACTTGGTACAGTGAGATTCTTTCTTCTGCAAACAATAAACAAGTATGCAAAGAGTTGCTAACTAAAGGGCAATGAGAAAGTTACAAAAGTATTCGAAAAACTCTTCCTTCTGTCCCACCTCTAACTTCTCTAACGCTCTCTCTAACTTCTACAGGTGCACAGTAGAGAGCATGCTGACCGGTTGCATCGTGGCTTGGTTCGGCAACTTGAGCGCGCTGGAGAGGAAAAGACTACAAAAAGTAGTAAACACTGCCCAGTCCATCATCGGCTCTGACCTCCCTCCCATCGAGGGGATCTATCGCAGTCGCTGCCTCAAAAAGGCTGCCAGCATCATCAAAGACCCACACCATCCTGGCCACACACTCATAGAAACATAGAAACATAGAAACATAGAAATTAGGTGCAGGAGTAGGCCATTCGGCCCTTCGAGCCTGCACCGCCATTCAATATGATCATGGCTGATCATCCAACTCAGTATCCCGTACCTGCCTTCTCTCCATACCCTCTGATCCCCTTGGCCACAAGGGCCACATCTAACTCCCTCTTAAATATAGCCAATGAACTGGCCTCAACTACCCTCTGTGGCAGAGAGTTCCAGAGATTCACCACTCACTGTGTGAAAAAGATTCTCCTCATCTCGGTTTTAAAGGATTTCCCCCTTATCCTCATCTCCCCGCTACCTTCAGGTAGAAGTTACAGGAGCCTGAAGACTGCAACAACCAGGTTCAGGAATAGCTACTTCCCCACAGCCATCAGGCTATTAAACCTGGCTTGGACAAAACTCTGATTATTAATAACACATTTTCTGTTATTTGCACTTGATCAGTTTATTTATTCATGTGTGTATATATTTATATTATGGTATATGGACACACTGATCTGTTTTGTAGTAAATGCCTACTATGTTCTGTGTGTTCTCAGCCTTCAAGGGAAACGCTTTCAATCTTTGACTCTATGAGGAACCACTGAACATAATTCACCTCTCCGGGTTCACAAAGATAGTGTTCGTGAGCTTCTGAAAGCCCACGAGAATGATCCCAGGAATGAGTGGGTTTCAGGGGCTGTCCCACTTGGGCGTCATTTGCCCGTAATTTACGCGGCATGACGCACGACTCGCGCGTGGTGGCACGCACGTGATGCGCGCATGGTGCGTGGTGACGTAGGCAGTGACGTGCGGTCTCGCGCGGCGCCCCAGGATTTTGGGATGTTCCAAATCTTCGCGCACCATCTGCATGACGTGCAACTGACGCCCAAGTGGGGCAGGTCCTTAATATACGATGAGCGTTTGACGGCACTGGGCCTGTACCTGCTAGAGTTTAGAAGAATGAGGGGGACCTCATTGAAACTTACTGAATGGTGAAGGGCTTGGATAGAGTGGATGTGGGGAGGATGTTTCCACTAGTGGGAGAGTCTTGGACCAGAGGGCACAGCCGCAGAATAATAGGACGTACCCTTAGAAAAATGATGAGGAGGAATTTCTTTAGTCAGAGGGTGGTGAATCTGTGGAATTAATTGCTGTGGAGACCAAGTCATTGGTCGACAGAATCTGAATTAGTACGGGGTGTTGGGGGTTTCGAGGAGTGGGCAGGAGAATGGGGTTGAGAGGGAAAGATAGATTGACGGCAGACTTGATGGGCCGAATGGCCTAATTCTGCTCTTTGTTTAGTGTAAGGGATTGGACAGGGTAGATGCAGGAAAAATGTTCTCGATTTTGGGGGAGTCCAGAACCAGGGGTCACAGTTTAAGAATAACGGGTAGGTCAATTTAATACTGAGATGAGGAACCTCCCTCCACCACCTTCAGTTTAAATTCCATTTGGAATATTTTGGACCAAGAACCAAGAACAACTTTTGCACAGAGTCTTGAATCTGTGGACATTCTGCCACAGAAGGCAGTGGAGGCCATTTCATTGGTTATATTCAAGAGAGAGTTAGATTTAGCTCTTAGGGCTAACAGAATCAAGGGAAATGGGGCGGAAAGCAGGGGTACTGATTTTGGATGATCAGCCATGATCATATTGAATGGCAATGCTGGATCGAAGAAGTGAATGGCCTACTCCTCCTGCACCTGTTTTCTGTGTTCCTATGTTTAGTTTAGTTTAGAGATAGAACAAGGAATCAGGCCCTTTGGCCCACTGAGTCCACACTGACCAGAGGTCACTCTGATCAAGAAGGCTCATCAGCGTCTCTTCTTCCTGAGGAGACTGAAGAAGGTCCATCTGTCTCCTCAGATCCTGGTGAACTTCTACCGCTGCACCATCGAGAGCATCCTTACCAACTGCATCACAGTATGGTATGGCAACTGCTCTGTCTCCGACCGGAAGGCATTGCAGAGGGTGGTGAAAATTGCCCAACGCATCACCGGTTCCATGCTCCCCTCCATTGAGTCTGTCCAAAGCAAGTGCTGTCTGCGGAGGGCGCTCAGCAGCGCCAAGGACTGCTCTCACCCCAACCATGGACTGTTTACCCTCCTACCATCCGGGAGGCGCTACAGGTCTCTCCGTTGCCGAACCAGCAGGTCGAGGAACAGCTTCTTTCCGGCGGCTGTCACTCTACTCAACAACGTACCTCGGTGACTGCCAATCACCACCCCCCCCCCCCCCCCCCGGACACTTATTATTATTTATTCAAATCGTTTGCTATGTCGCTCTTCCAGGGAGATGCTAAATGCATTTCGTTGTCTCTGTACTGTACACTGACAATGACAATTAAAATTGAATCTGAATCTGAATCTGAATCTGAACCCTATACACTATCCTACACACTAGGGACAATTTACAATTATACCAGGCCAATTAACCTACAAACCTGTGTGTCCTTGAAGTGTGGGAGGAACCGGAGCAGCCGGAGAAAACCCACTTGGGTCACGGGGAGAACGTGCAAACTCCGTACAGACAGCACACGCAGTCCGGATGGAACCCGGGTCTCTGGCGCTGTGAGGCAGCAACTCTACCGCGCTGCTATGACATATGAACTTACGAAGGCTCCTCTGGAGGTCAGGGCTGTGGAAAAGGAGTCAGTTGTGATGTTGCCCTTGCCATGTTTCCATCCACTGTTTGGAGCCTCGACGCCAACAGCTGCAGCCAAGGCCCAACGGCAGAGATTTGCAGTCGCTTTGGTGTGAGATACGTATCTTTTTATAACTAACTATTTGCACCGTGCACCGGAGCAGGAGATGGGAGAGGTTCGTGCTCAGAACCGCTGGATGTGGTCAGTGGCAGTTTAACTGGTGGTTATGGGCATCGAGGTTTGTGGTCCGCATCTGTTAACTTTTCGCTGGATGGAAACAAAAAGACTGTCTCTATATTTAGTGTGTCTTATTGAAACCTGTCCTGATGATCAGATGGGGGAGGCGGATGTGTGGTGGGGGTGGGGGAACATTTTGCTCACAATCATCCATGACTTTATCAAGGGGGCTAGCAAACATCATAGGAGCCATGGTGCACAAAAAAGCTGGGGAAACTCAGCGAGTGCAGCAGCATCTATGGAGCGAAGGAAATAGGCAACGTTTCGGGCCGAAACCCGGAAGGGTTTCGGCTCGAAACGTTGCCTATTTCCTTGGTTTCGGCCCGAAATGTTGCCTATTTCCTTGGTTTCGGCCCGAAATGTTGCCTATTTCGGCCCGAAACGTTGCCTATTTCCTTCCGGGTTTCGGCCCGAAACGTTGCCTATTTCCTTGGTTTCGGCCCGAAACGTTGCCTATTTTGGCCCGAAACGTTGCCTATTTCCTTCCAGGTTTCGGCCCGAAACGTTGCCTATTTCCTTGGTTTCGGCCCGAAACGTTGCCTATTTCCTTCGCTCCATAGATGCTGCTGCACCCGCTGAGTTTCCCCAGCTTTTTTGTGTACCTTCGATTCTCCAGCATCTGCAGTTCCTTCTTAAACAACATAGGAGACATCATTGGCATCTGGCGTGGTGGTGCAACGGGTAGAGCTGCTGCCTTACAACTTCAGAGACCCGACTGCGTTCCTGACTACGGGCGCCTGTCTTTCTTTTAAAATCTTTTTAGTCGTTTTTTTCAAAAGCAAAAACAAGACAATTCGAAACATAACGGTGATATTGATACATGGGGATCAGGGTTACATTCCTGTATAACATAACATGTTATAGCAGGTATAAGATAAATATGAGCCCAGTGTCAAAATACACATTGAATATAGACCTCCCGGTCTCTAGGTAAATAGAGTTAAGTGTTTAAAAGAGAAACAAAAAGATAAAAATAAGGGAAAAAAAGAAAAAAACGGAAAAAACGGAAAAACAACCCCCCGCAGCGGTAGAGTTAGTGCCTTACTACGTCAGAGACCCGGGGTCGATCCTGACCACGGGCGCTAGTCAGTACGGAGTTTGTACGTTCTCCCCGTGACCTGCGTGGGTTTTCTCCGAGACCTTCGGTTTCCCCCCACACTCCAAAGACGTACAGTTGGAGGTTAATTGGCTCGGTGTAAATGTGTAAATGTAAAATTGTCCCCAGTGTGTGTGGGCTAGTGTTAATGTGCGGGGATCGCTGGTCGGTGTGGACTCGGTGGGCCGAAGCCCTGTTTCGGAGCACCCGGAGAAAACCCACCTGGTCACGGGGGGAACGTACAAACTCCGTACAGACAGCACCCGTAGTCAGGATCGAACCCGGGTCTCTGGTGCTGTGAGGCAGCAACTCTACCGCTGAGCCGCCGTGCCGCACGAAGAGTTGCGCCATCTTGGCGGCCATCTTGGGCACCATCTTGGGCGCCATCTTGGGCACCATCTTGGGCGCCATCTTGGGCCCCATCTTGGGCCCCATCTTGGGCGCCATCTTGGGCCCCATCTTGGGCCCCATCTTGGGCCCCATGTTGTACCATTCAAGTTCAGGTTTTTAAAAAATGTTGGTCATAATTTAAATGCCATTGGACGGTTTATATTCTGCTGCCGAGTCGGATTTGAGTCGCTTCAAGGACCTGATGGTTGTAGGAAGATAGCTGCTCCTGGCCAGCATGACCCCTGCAACCCCACAGCCTCAGAATAAAAGGACGTACCATTTAGAAAGGAGATGAGGAGGAATTTCTTCAGGCAGATGGTGGGTGGTGAATCTGTGGAATTCATTGCCACAGACGGCTGTGGAGGCAAAGTCAATGGATATGTTTACAGTGAAGGTTGAGAGATGGCCACAGAATGGGGTTGAGAGGGAAAGATAGATCAGCCGTGATTGAATGGAGTAGATGTGATGGGACAAATGGCCTCATTCTGATCCTATAATTTATGAATTTATAAATAAGACACAAAATGCTGGAGTGACTCAGCGGGTCAGGCAGCATCTCTGGAGAACATGGATAGATGATGTTTCGGGTCGGGACTCTTCATTCAACCCTAAATGTAACCCCATCCATGTTCTACAGAGATGCTCCCTGACCCGGTGGGTTACTCCAGCACTTTGTGTGTTTTTTTTTTTGTAAACCAGCATCTGCAGTTCCTTTTGAGGCTGGATAATCAATCTTCGTTAATCTGCTCTGTGTCGAGACTCTCTGGGTATTTCCCTCTATTTTCTCACGTTGACTTTTCTTGTGATTAATGGTGTGCTTTGTTTAAATAAAGGTTCGCACCGCAGCCGGAGCTGGCCTGCTGGGGGCCACGGGGCTCCCCCTGCCACAGTGGCTCACGTTGTGGGGTGAGGCTGCACACCTCATGGGGAAAGGGGTCAGGCTAGGAATGTAACCACGCAGTGAACAACACAAGCCACAGTCCTCAGGGATGATCTGTAAATGGTTTCAGGTGCAAGATGGTGGAAATGAAGAAAGTCTCCCCTGAAATTCCCCCGAGAGAGAGAGAGAGAGAGAGTGAGAGAGAGAGAGAGAGAGAGAGAGAGAGAGAGAGAGAGAGAGGGACAGAGAGAGAGAGAGAGAGAGAGAGAGAGAGAGAGAGAGAGAGAGAGAGAGAGAGAGAGAGAGAGAGAGAGAGAGAGAGAGGGAGAGAGAGGGAGAGAGAGAGAGAGAGAGAGAGAGAGAGAGAGAGAGAGAGAGAGAGAGAGAGAGAGAGAGAGAGAGAGAGAGAGAAGAGAGAGAGAGAGAGACAGAGACAGAGAGAGAGAGAGAGAGAGAGAGAGAGAGAGAGAGAGAGAGAGAGAGAGAGAGAGAGAGAGAGAGAGAGAGAGAGAGAGAGAGAGAGAGAGAGAGAGAGAGAGAGAGAGAGAGAGAGAGAGAGAGAGAGAGAGAGAGAGAGAGAGAGAGAGAGAGAGAGAGAGAGAGAGAGACACAGAGAGAGAGAGAGAGAGAGAGAGAGAGAGAGAGAGAGAGAGAGAGAGAGAGAGAGAGAGAGAGAGAGAGAGAGAGAGAGAGAGAGAGAGAGAGACAGACAGACAGAGAGAGAGAGAGAGAGAGAGAGAGAGAGAGAGAGACAGAGAGAGAGAGAGAGAGAGAGAGAGAGAGAGAGAGATTCAGAGAGAGAGAGAGATAGAGAGAGAGATAGAGAGAGAGAGAGAGAGACAGAGACAGAAAGAGAGAAAGAAAGAGAGAGACAGAGAGAGACAGAGAGAAATAGTGAAAGAAAGGAAAAAGCAGAAAGCAGATTGGACACGCATATATAACCTTCCAATAATAGATTATAATATTTTGACATAAGAATGTAACTGGTTTTCTGAATTCAGACTTCAGATTCATTTAGTTTGGCTTAGATGAGTTTAAATTAGTCATTTAGTTTAATTTAATATAGTTTAGTTTCATTCCGTTTAGTTTAATTGAGTTTACTTAAGTTTAATTTAGTAGTTTAGTTTAGTTTAGTTTAGTTTAGTTTAGTTTAGTTTAGTTTAGTTTAGAGAGACAGCATGAAAACAGGCCCTTCAGCCCACTGGGTCCGTGCTGACCAGTGATCCCCATACACTAACACTATCCTACACACTAGGGACAATTTACAATCTTTACCGAAGCCAATTGACCTACAGGCCTGCATGTCTTTGGAGTGTGGGAGGAAACTGGAGCACCCGGGGAAAACCCACGCAGGTCACGGGGAGAACGTACAAACTCCGTACAGACAGCGCCCGTAGTCAGGATCGAACCCGGGACTCTGGTGCTGTGAGGCAGCAACTCTACCGCTGCGCCACCTTCTCTATCTCCCTCTCTATCTGGACAAGGACGAACAGACTAAAAAACAGTTTTTACCCCACTGCTATAAAAGCACTAAATGTAGCCGCCAAGGAACGCAGGGGCGATACAGACTAAGGGACTGTGGTACACTGTGAAATCGACAGAAGGATGGAGGGTTGGGTGTGTATGCCTGGTGCTATTTTCGTGATATTTATTTTAGTTGTTTATCTTTTAATATTTTATCTTGTATGTATCGTTAGCTTTTAGAAATGTTTGAATGGTGCACTGACATTTTTAAATTTTGTTGTACATGGTTCATGTTACAATGACAATAAAGAAACTATTCTATTCTATTCTATCTGCAGTCAGTGTGGACTCGGTGGGCTATAGGATCTGTTTCCTTGCTGTATCTTTCAGCCAATTCAATCAAAAACTGATTGAATTGGCAAAATATCGCAATAACATAGAATGTTCTTTTGTATAACACCCTGTTATTTAACCTTATTTTTAACACAGTGTGGGAGTTAATGTCATATTCTCGGAGACAGACGTGTCTCTCTGATTCTGGTGGAGGTTGAGGATGACAGTTCTCAGCAGCTGATTCTCCTGCAGTTCCTGATCGAAAAGAATGCTCTTAGTAAAGTTCAGTTTATTTAGTTTAGAGATGCAACGTGAAAAACAGGCCCTTCGACCCACCGAGTCCGCACTGATCAGCGATCCCACACAAACTAAACACATTTTGCATTTATACTGAAGCCAATTAACCTGCAAACCTGTACTTCTTTGGAGTGTGGGAGGAAACCGGAGCACCCGGGGAAAACCCACGCAGGTCACGGGGAGAACGTACAAATACTGTACAGACAGCACCCGTAGTCAGGATTGAGCCCGGGTCTCTGGTGCTGTGAGGCAGCAACTCTACCGCTGCACCACCGTGCCTCTCAACTCAAACATCTCACTGAGAACTTTCTCATTCTGCTGATGATTTGATCACCCATATCCTGTGCATCAAATGATTCTCTTGACTACGTTCCACCTCGAGACATCAGCGTTCAAATCTTTGCAGCACCTGCGAAACAGAAGTCTTTGTGGGTGATGCGTGCATTTTCCGTTTATCTATCTCCCTCCCTCTATCTTTCCTGCTATCTCTCGTCCCCTCTCACCTTCTAAACCTGCCTGCCTCTCTCGCAAGCAAAACACAAAGTGCTGGGGTAACTCCAACAGACTGACAGGTTTGTAGGAGTCTGTACGGAGTTTGTACCTTCTCCCCGAGGCCTGCGATGGTTTTTGCCGGGTGCTCCGGTTTCCTCCCGCGCTCCAGAGATGTGCAGGTCTGCAGCTTGGCTTCGGTAAAATTTGTAAACTCTCCCTAGTGGGTAGGATAGTGCAAGTGTATGGGGTGATTGCTGGACAGCACAGACTCAGTGGGCCGAAGGGCCCATTTGCAAGCTGTATCTCTAGTCTAGTCTAAGAGGGAAAGACTACAAAAAGTAGTAAACACTGCCCAGTCCATCATCGGCTCTGACCTCCCTTCCATCGAGGGGATCTTTCGCAGTCGCTGCCTCAAAAAGGCTGGCAGTATCATCAAAGACCCACACCATCCTGGCCACACACTCATCTCCCTGCTACCTTCAGGTAGAAGGTACAGGAGCCTGAAGACTGCAACAACCAGGTTCAGGAATAGCTACTTCCCCACAGCCATCAGGCTATTAAACCTGGCTGGGACAAAACTCTGATTATTAATAACCCATTATGTGTTATTTGCACTTTATCAGTTTATTTATTCATGTGTGTATATATTTATATAATGGTATATGGACACACTGATCTGTTTTGTAGTAAATGCCTACTATGTTCTGTGTGCTGAAGCAAAGCAAGAATTTCATTGTCCTACACAGGGACACATGACAATAAACTCACTTGAACTTGAACTTGTTCTAAACATAACGGGTCGGGCGGCATCTGCAGAGGGAGGGAAATGGACGTGTGGTATTATGGGTCAGGGTCCTTTTTCACTAATTGTAGTGGGGGGGGGAGAGGGCAAAGAGAAGTGGGGGGGTGAAAAAGTCTGGCGAGTGATACAGGTGTGGGGAGCAGTGGATTGGCAGAGGGGTGGACAAAGGCTGGAGGTGCAAAGGGAACCAAAGTGTGTTGGATAATGTTGGATAAAGTGTGATCAGCCTGAAGAAGGGTTTCGGCCCGGAACGTTGCCTATTTCCTTCGCTCCATAGATGCTGCTGCACCCGCTGAGTTTCTCCAGCATTTTAGTCTACCCTGTGTTGGATAATGGACTAGTGAAATGTAAAGGTAGAGGGAGGGATATGGGTGGAAGGGGATGAGGGGAGGGGGAAGAGGGGCTGGATAGTGGGATACATTAATGTGCACCAAGTTAGGGGGGGGGGGGTCTCTGGAAGGAGACAGTGGGTGGGGGGGATATTACAAAGACAAGCGGATTTGTAGATTAATTGGCCATTCTGGAAATTAGTTAATTGGAGCAGATTTCGCAGTTGATGGGGGTGGGGGGGTGGGGGGAGAAGAAAGGAAAAAGGAGGAGGAGCTCGAGGGCTGAGGGAGAGATAGAGAGGGGAGGAGACAGCAAGGGGCTAACTTGATGGAGAGGGGCAGGGAGAAGAAAGTGTGAAGGGTTTCGGCCCGAAACGCAGCCAATTTCCTTCGCTCCATAGATGCTGCTGCACCTGCTGAGTTTCTCCAGCACTTCATTGGAGCAGAATTAGGCCATTTGGCCTCTGGAGTTCACTCTGCCATTCAATCATGACTAATCTATCGTTCACTCTCAACCCCATGCTCCTGCCTTCTCCCCATAACCCTTGACACCCGTTCTAATCTGTCCCTGCTTTAAAAGTACCCAATGTGGCAATGAATTCCACAGATTCACCAACCACCCTCTGACTAAAGAAATTCCTCCTCATCTCCTCTCTAAAGGTACGTCCTTGTATTCGGAGGCTGTGGCCTGCCGACTGTTCATAGAAACATAGAAATTAGGTGCAGGAGTAGGCCATTCGGCCCTTCGAGCCTGCACCGCCATTCAATATGATCATGGCTGATCATCCAACTCAGTATCCCGTACCTGCCTTCTCTCCATATCCCCTAATCCCCTTAGCCACAAGGGCCACATCTAACTCCCTCTTAAATATAGCCAATGAACTGGCCTCAACTACCCTCTGTGGCAGAGAGTTCCAGAGTTTCACCACTCTCTGTGTGAAAAAAGTTCTTCTCATCTCGGTTTTAAAGGATTCCCCCCTTATCCTTAAGCTGTGCCCTGGACTTCCCCAACATCGGGCACAATCTTCCTGCATCTAGCCTTTCCAACCCCTTAAGAATTTTGTAAGTTTCTATAAGATCCCCTCTCAATCTCCTAAATTCTAGAGAGTATAAGACAGTATTCATACAGACAGACTCTGCTGGAAACACTCATCAGGCCAGGCAGCATCTGTGGGAAGAGAAATGGAGTGACACTTCAGGTCTGAGACCCTTTGTCGGGACTGGGGAAGAGGGAAAAGTTGAGATCCCGTGTTCAGGATCAGTGCCACAAGGTCTGTATCTCTCTCGTATCTCCAGCACATGGCACTAGAGAGCCAGCTACATCGCTCACTGTAAACATCAGCTCAAACAACAAAGATTAGCTCCAAAAACAGACCAAAGCACGCATGATAAAGGGAAAGACACACAGGAGAGTATTGGGAAGTACTTTGACATTCTCACAGGGTAAATAGACAATAGACAATAGACAATAGGTGCTGGAGTAGGCCATTCGACCCTTCGAGCCAGCACCGCCATTCAATGCGATCATGGCTGATCATCCCCAATCAGTACCCCGTTCCTGCCTTTTCCCCATATCCCCTGACTCCACTATCTTTAAGAGCCCTATCTAGCTCTCTCTTGAAAGTATCCAGAGAACCTGCCCCCACCGCCCTCTGAGGCAGAGAATTCCACAGAGAAACATCCCAAAGTATACGAGGCCCTATCGCATTGATACAATGTACTTGGTACGTTCTCCCCGTGACCTGCGTGGCTTTTCTCCGGGATCACCGCTTTCCTCCCACGCTCCAAAGACGCAGGTTGTAGCTTAATTGAAAGTCGACACAAAAAGCTGGAGTAACTCAGCGGGACAGGCAGCATCGCTGGAGAGAAGGGATGGGTGATGTTTCAGGTCGAGACCCTTCTTCAGACTCGTCTCCGTAATACAAGTCAGCTTTTTCTTTATGTTCCATGCCTCAATGTATAACATAGAAACATAGAAATTAGGTGCAGGAGTAGGCCATTTGGCCCTTCGAGCCTGCACCGCCATTCAATATGATCATGGCTGATCATCCAACTCAGTATCCCGTACCTGCCTTCTCTCCATACCCCCTGATCCCCTTAGCCAAAAGGGCCACATCTAACTCCCTCTTAAATATAGCCAATGAACTGGCCTCAACTACCCTCTGTGGCAGAGAGTTCCAGAGATTCACCACTCTCTGTGTGAAAAAAGTTCTTCTCATCTCGGTTTTAAAGAATTTCCCCCTTATCCTTAAGCTGTGACCCCTTGTCCTGGACTTCCCCAACATCGGGAACAATCTTCCTGCATCTAGCCTGTCCAACCCCTTAAGAATTTTGTAAGTTTCTATAAGATCCCCTCTCAATCTCCTAAATTCTAGAGAGTATAAACCAAGTCTATCCAGTCTTTCTTCATAAGACAGTCCTGACATCCCAGGAATCAGTCTGGTGACCTTCTCTGCACTTCCTCTATGGCAATAATGTCCTTTCTCAGATTTGGAGACCAAAACTGTACGCAATACTCCAGGTGTGGTCTCACCAAGACCCTGTACAACTGCAGTAGAACCTCCCTGCTCCTATACTCAAATCCTTTTGCAATGAAAGCTAACATACCATTCGCTTTCTTTACTGCCTGCTGCACCTGCATGCCTACCTTCAATGACTGGTGTACCATGACACCCAGGTCTCGCTGCATCTCCCCCCCTTTCCCAAATCGACCACCATTTAGATAATAGTCTGCTTTCCCGTTTTTGCCACCAAAATGGATAACCTCACATTTCTGAAGAATAAGGACAATCTTTAATCAGACTTTGCTGGACTTTATCTTGCACTAAACGTTATTCCCTTTATCCTGTATCGGTTTGATTGTAACCATGTACGGTTCTTGTGCTGACTGGATAGAGCACAACAAAACAGCTTTTCACTGTACCTCGGTACACGTGGCAATAATAGACTCGACTAAAAATGAGCATTTGATCGCACAACCCCAGTCGGGAGGGAATGTCCCTCCATCCATAACAATCGTACCGCTCGTAAACCCAGCTGCACCATGCTAGAGACCCAGGTTCAGTCGCCTCACTGTGTGGAGTTTGCATGTTCACCCTTTGACCACGTGAGAGGGAGTTCAGTCACACATCCATTGGCAGCAGAATCTTGAGGAAAAATGAGTATAGAAGTTGGGAGCTCGTGTTGCAGTTATACAAGAAATGCATCAGATTACCTGGGTCATTATGAAATTGTGTCCATCTGTTCTTGCTAATTGATCCTGGATTTTTGGTTGGAAACAAGGAACTGCAGATACTAGCTCACAAAAAAAGACACAAAGTGCCGGAGTAACTCTGCGAGTCAGGCAGCATAAATTCATGTCATGGAACAGAATTAGGCCATTTGGCCCATCGCGTCTACTCCGACATTCAATCCTGGCTGATCTACCTTTTCCTCTCAACCTCTTTCTCCTGCTTTCTCCCCATAACCCTTGACGTCCTTACCAATCACGAGTCTGTCCGCCTTCAAATCCTCCGGAGAACATGGATAGATGATGTGTGGGAAGGAACTGCGGATGCTGGTTTAAGATAGACACAAAAAGCTGGAGTAACTCAGCGGGACAGGCAGCATCTCTGGAGACTTGGAATTGGTGACATTTCGGGTCGAGACCCTTTTGGTTGGGACCCTTCTTCAGTCTGTTTTTTAAGTGATAATGCATTGACTGTGGTACATTAGAGAATGCAGCAGCAATACATAAGAAGGGTCTCCACCCAAAACGTCGCCCATTCCTTCTCTCCAGAGATGCTGCCTCACCCGCTGAGTTACTCCAGCATTTTGTGTCTGCTATATATATATATATATATATATACACATCTATATGCCCTTGACATTCAAACTAATTTTTATCAAAGTCATTTTTTCCCCTCTGCAGTTGTTTGCCATTGTTATTGCAATGAAGTTACTTCGGAGTCTGGTCCCTGTGGCTGGCTTTGGTGCATCAAAGGGTTAATGAATGGGCAGACTGCCAAGTCGTACAGGGGCTTTGAGCTAGAGACAAGCGGGGGAAAGAACCTAACTGTTATGTTCCACTCCCCGGCCCCCAGCCCCCTTGCTCTGTCTGAGCCAATCCTCTGGCAATGCCTGTTCACCCAGCCCCACTCCCCCTCCCCTCTCCCCCCTCCAAAGTACCTCCCTCATCCCCGCCTCGCTGCAATGGGGATGTATAAAGCGGCCGGGGATGAATGTTTAGCGGGATTGTTGCAACCATCGCTGCTAGACTCTCAGGGAAAACTGCCAGAGGAGAGAAAGAAAGAGAGAGTGTGGGTTAAACAGAGAGAGGGTGAAGAAAAGAAAGAGAGGAGAAAGTGAGGAGAGAGAGAGAGGGAAGAAAATAAAGAGAGGATGAGAGAGGAGGGGAGTGGGGAGAGAAAAGAGCGGGGGAGTAAAAGATATGAAGGGAGGAAAAATGAAAGGGGGAACAGAGAAGAGAGATGAAGCGGGGGGGGGGGAAGAACTGAGAGAAGGAGGGAATAAATGAAATATGAGAGAGGGGAGAATGAGAGAAGAGAGGGAAAGGGAAAGAGGAGACAACAGAGGCGGGAGAAGGAAGAGGAGAAGAGGAGAAGAGGAGATGAAGGAGAGGAGCGAGGGAGGAGCGCGTTCCCTCTCACGGTGAGTGTGAGTCCGAGTTCATGTTGAAGGGGAAACTGCGCCTCGTCGCCGGAAAGTTGTAGCCGCCGGTGGCTGAAGGTGAAGGGCAACGCCGGCTCCGGCCACTGGGCTGGGCTGGGTCGGGCTGGGCTGGGCTCCGGCCACTGGGCTGGGCTGGGTGGGGCTGGGGTGGGCTGGGCAGGGCTCCGGCCACTGGGCTGGGCAGGGGCGGGCTGGGCTGGGCTGGGCAGGGCTCCGGCCACTGGGCTGGGCAGGCGACCGACTCCCTCCTGGTCTTTACAACCGATTCGGGGAAGTTGGGAGCGAATCATTGGAGTTGTGACTGTCCGGGGATGTGTCGCCCCGCTGTCGGGGGGCCAACTTGGTCCGGGTGGGAGAGAGGGAGGGGGGAAGGAGAGAGAGGAGGATGGGGAGGAGGGAGAGAGAGGGAAGGAGGGGGCGGAGGGGAGGGAGGGGGAGGGAGGGAGGGGGAGGGAGAGAGAGAGAGTGAGAAGGAGAGACAGGGAGAGGGAAAGAGAGAGACAGGGAGAGAGTGATGGAGGAGAGAGAGGGAGAGGGGGAGGGAGAGAGGAGAGAGGGGGGAGAGGAGGGAGAGAGGGGGGAGAGGGAGGGAGAGAAGGAGAGGGAGGGGGGGAGAGGAGGGAAGGATGGAGGGAGAGGAGGGGAGGATGGAGAGGGAGGGAATGAGAGAGGGGGGGAGAGGAGGGGAGGATGGAGGGGGAGGAGGGAAGGATGGAGGGAGGGAGAGGAGGGAAGGAGGGAGAGGGAAGGAGGGTGGAGAGAGGGAGGGAGAGGGGAATGGGGGGAGAGGAGGGAAGGATGGAGATGGAGGGAATGAGAGAGGAGGGAGAGGAGGGCAGATTGGGCTGAGTCCCCACGGGGTGTGTGCGCTGTCTCGCCACTGCACTTGCTCCCTAACAAAGAGAAACGCGGCCCCGCTGTTCAAACAACCCAGACGGAGAGGGGAAAAGGGGAGCAGAGGGGAGGGGAGGGAAGAAGATGAGGTTGAGGAGGGGGAGAGGAATGGGAGTTGAGAGGAGGTAGTAGGGGAGAGGGGGATGGAGAGATGTGTGAGAGGAGAGAGGGAGGAGAGAGAAGGGAAACAGACACAGTCCACTTAAACCTGGGCTGTACCCACCCTGCATTCTGATTTTTTTTTTAAAGTGGATTATGGGGTAATGTGCCCCAGATGTGTAGTCCCCCCCCCCCTCCCCCAGCCAGCTGTTTAACCCTCTCCTGCCCTGTTAACCCACACAAAGCCCAGCGATAGACAGCAAGGATTAGTTCATCCATCCCTACTGTCCCCACAGACTGCTGGACCCCCTGATCCACCCACATACCCACGCTCTCCCCCCTCTTCGTTTAAAAAAGCCTCGATTGAAACGTACAGCATGGAGACTGGCCCTTTGGCCCACGGCATCCATGCTGACCATCGATCGTAGACACAAACACTCAGCGGGCCAGACAGCATCCCTGGGAGGAAAGGAATAGGCGACGTTTCGGGTGGAGAGTCCTCTCTCTCTGATCATCGATCGTCCCGTCACACGCCAGCCCTGTGTTATCCCACTTTCTCACGCTCCCTACACACGAGAAGGCAATTTGCAGAGGGCCAATTAACCTGCAAACCCACACGTTCTTTGGGATGTGGAAGGAAACCAGAGCACCCGGAGTAAACCCACGTGGTCGCAGGGAGAACGTGCAAACTCCACACAGACAGCGGTACTTTCTTGTCACTTGTACCTAAATACGGTGAAATGCTTTTCTTGTGGGCTGTCAAGTGACAATCACACTATACATTAGGCACAGTGGTACTAAGTGTGACAGCACCTGAGGTCAGGGTTGAACCCAGGTCTCTGGAGCTGTGAGGCAGCAGCTCTACCCGCTGGGCCACACTGCCACCCTTCATTTCTATTGAACCTAATAGCCACCGATTTCAATATTACAGTAAGGTATTGCTGGAGCTCGGCTGGTAGCTCCCACATTTATTACCTCCTCCATGTTCAGTGTGGCACTGTGTGAATTCCTCATGGTGCTGAAGGAAGCCATTCTCCCTGTGACCGTGTGGGTTTCTCTTGGTTCCTTCCACATCCCAAAGACGTGCTGTTTGGTTTTCACATGGGTCGCTTCGTGCAGTAACGGGCTGCATGAGGAGCAGCGGCGGGGCATGTGTTGGGGAAATAGGTATGGGATTGTTCCCCTTGTAGCTGGCAGAGGCTCATGTATCATTGTTATATCTTGTCCCACTCTGTACTGTCCTGCTAGCTATCATTTTGTGGCTGTTATAAATGTGTGTGTGTGTGTGAGCACATGTATGTGTGTGTACACGTGTGTTTGTGTGTGCACCTACATGAGTGTGCATGTGTGTGTGTACACTTGCATGTATGTGTGCACGTGTATGTGTGTGCCCGTGTATGTGTGTGTGTGTGCACATGTGTGTGTGTACACGTGTGTTTGCACATACATGTGTGTGTACACCTGTGCACGTGTATGTATGTGTGTGTGCACATGTGTGTTTGTGTGTACACGTGTGTTTGCACATGCATGTGTGTCTGGACGTGTGTGTGTGCACACGTGTGAGTGAGTGTGAGTGTGTGCTCATGTGAGTGTGTGTGCATGTACGGTGCTATCAAGGGAGTTTAATTGTCATGTGAGCCGGCAATGGAACAATGAGCTCTTATTTTCTGCAGCTCGACAGACTCATTAATGTAATAACACAGCAAACAAATAGACAACAACCCACGGTTATCAGCACCTTGTACCACCTTCCTGATGGTAGCAGTGAGATGAGAGTGTGGCCAGGCTGTTGTGGGTCCTTGTTGATATTAGCTGCCTTTTTATCAGACTGCTTCCTATAGATCCCTTCGTTGGTGGAGCAGTGGTAGAGTCGCTGCCTCACAGCGCCAGGGACCCCGGTTCGATCCTGACCTCGGGTGCTGTCTGTGTGTGCGGAGTTTGCACGTTCTCCCTGTGATCGCGTGGGTTTTCCTCCGGGCGCGCCTTCGGAGCGTGGGAGGAAACCGAGAAAACCCACGGGGAGAGCGTAAAACTCCGTACAGACAGCACCCGTGGTCGGGATTGAACCAGGGTCTTTGGCGCTGAAAGGCAGCAAATCCACCACTGTGTCACCACTCCACAGATGTGTAGATCGAGATTGGTGTTCAGTTCCCCATCAGTGACTGAACTTGACCAGATTGTAAAGCGATTAGTAAATTGGTAACCAATAATCCATCGGTAGTTGATGATAAACCAATTTGGTGATTTGCTAACTGGTATGTGATTGTGAAGCTGTCGCCTTGGTGATTATGAAGAATTGGGTGACTTGGCCTTCAATTGATACGATTGTAAATGCACGATATATACAGGGTGACAGTGGTGCAGTAGATAGAGTCACTGCCTCACTGCGCCAGAGACCTGCATTCGGCCCTATGACCACGTGGGTTTCCTCCGGGTGCTCCGGTTTCCTCCCACATCCCAAAGACGTGTGGGTTTGTAGGTTAATTGTCCCTCTGTAAATCGCCCCTGGTGTGCAGGGAGTGGATGAGAAAGTGGGATAACTAGTGTGTGGACGGGTGATCGATGGTCGGCATTGACTCGGAGGGCCGAAGGGCCTGTCTGCATGCTGTATCTCTAAATTAAATATCAACAAGGCATTCGAGAAATTTGTTAGTATGCCGACTAGTCAAGATGGATTCAAGTCAAATTGTGAAGGAACTGCAGATGCTGGTTTATACTGAAAATGGACACAAAGTGCTGGAGTAACTTAGCAGGTCATGCAGCATCTTTGGAGATGGTGTTACGGCTTGGAACCCCTGGTCAGGGTTATGACCCCAAATGTTGCCTATCCCTTTTGTCCACAGATGCTGCCTGACTCGCTGAGTGACTTTGGGTCCATGTTAAATTGTGAAGTGAATCAGTTACTATTGCCTGGCTGTGACTCTAAGCTGTAGAGTTACATTTTCCTTGGTTTTAATGGATAGGACACAGCAGGGAAATTGTGTATTTGTGGAAGGAGAGAGGAGGGAGGGGGGGGGGGGGGTAGGGAATGAGTTCCAAAGCCTGCCTGTAGAACCGTGAATGTAAGGACATTAATCATTTTCATTTCATATTTATTGAAAGGCTCGTTATATTTTGAGAAAAAACAGAAGCCATGTTTGAAGGATGCCAGGTGCTTAAAGGAGAATGATTCATTAAGGTCGGGAGCTGGGAGAGTTCCTTTGGCTCAGCCGCAGAAGTTTCAAAGCCGTTTGCTTCAGAGTCAGTGGACGTGGTGCTTGTTATTCGAAGTGCTGTGGCAGCCAAATTAGTGCAGGAGCAGGCAGGCACAATGTCCTAATGACCCTGGCAATCCCCTGCATGGGAGAGGGGCACCTCCCATGGCTCCACGGCTCTTTGCCCATGAGCCAGGCGGAGACGCAACCAGTAATAAAAAAGACAAAGTGCTGGAGGAACTCGTCGGGTCAGGCGGCATCGCTGGAGAACGTGGCTGGGTGACGTTTCAGGTCTCAAAACTGATTGTGGTGGGGAGGGGGAGTGGGGGGGGGGGGGGGGGGGGAGGGGGAGGGAGGGGTGCGTAGAGAGGTGGGGGGGCAGGACAAAGCCTGGCACGCGATAGAAGCAAAACGCTGGAGTAACTCAGCAGGTCAGGCAGCATCTCAGGAAAACATGGATGGGTGATATTTCAGTGGAAATTGCTGGGGTGTTCGATCCTGATCACGGCTGCTGTCTGTGTGGTGTTTGCACGTTTTCCCCGTGACCTGCGTGGGTTTTCTCCGGGATCTCCGGTTCCCCCCGATGCTCCAAAGACGTGCAGGTTTGTAGGTTAATTGGCTTGGTATAAATGTAAATTGTCCCTGGTGTGTGTTGGATAGTGTTAGTGTGAGGGGATCGCTGGTCGGCGCGGACTCGATGGGCCGAAGGGCCTGTTTCTGCGCTGTACCTCTAAACTAAAACTAAACTAATCTAAACTCCAGTTATTTGAAGAAGGGTTTCAGCCCGAAACGTCGCCGATTTCCTTCGCTCCATAGATGCTGCCTCACCCGCTGAGTTTCTCCAGCATTTTATTCTCCCTCCAGTTATTTGAACACAAGCCTGGGCTATGAGTCCAGTGCAACATTGTTGGTGGATAGAAGCAGTGGAGAGAGAATTGAGTGTGTGCAAAAGATCACTTAAACCGATGGAGAATTTTCCGATTTTTAAAAAAAAAATTCAAAAATAAACTCGGCGCAATAAAAAATATATACAAACCAAAAACCCTACAAAAAAACTCTTCATACTTTTTTCATGTGTATACATTCAATAGTGTTTTGCTCAGTAGCGTTAGCATTAGTCTCCACACAAATCCTTCTTGCTTCTCAACACTCGCTTCAGGCCCAACTGCTGACCTAACATGCACTGCTCATTGGTGTGGCTCATTGGCGAAAGGCTCTTTGTTTTCCAGTCAGCAAAAAGACTTTCAATTTTTGCAATCAAGCTGTCCACAGAATACAGATAAATGGGAACAACGTTTAGCAAAGGATCGAAGGGCTGAATGGCCTACTCCTGCACCTATTGTCTATAAAGTCCGATTAAGGATAGTCTGAGAGTCTCCAATGAGGTGGATGGGTCAGAACCCCTCTCTAGTTGGTGGGAGGATGGTTCAGCTGCCTGATAAAAGCTGGGAAGAAACTGTCTCTGAGGTTACGATTGGTACACTTTGTGGGAGCTTTGTATATTGTACCTTGTATACTGTGTGGTACAGTGGCCCAGTGGTAGAGTTGCTGCCTCACAGCACCAGAGGCCCGGGTTCGATCCTGACTACGGGTGCTGTCTGTACGGAGTTTGTACGTTCTCCCCGTGACCTGCGTGGGTTTTCTCTGAGATCTTCAGTTTCCTCCCACACTGCAAAGACGTACAGGTTTGTAGGTTAATTGGCTTGGGATAAATGTAAATTGTCCCCAGTGTGTTGTAGGGTGCGGGGATCGCCGGCCAGTGCAGACTCGATGGGCCGAAGGGCCTGTTTCAGCGCTGTATCTCTAAACTAAACTAACCTAAACTGTGCTTTGCGATTTAGTTGTAATGACACAAATGAATTGCCTTAGTGCCTCTACAGAATTCTATCATATGCTAAGGTGCTATATCAATGCAGGGTGGGAGCACTGTTCTGACTGCACCCCCACCCCTCGATCAGCTCCCATTTGCTACCCCACGGCTTCAGACGACCTAGTTTTGATCCTGACTCGTGTGCTGTCTATGTGGAGTTTGCACCCCGCGTGTGTTTCCTCCCGCCTCCTAAAATATCGCTGGATTTATTGTCCACAGTAAATGATCCCAGAGTGTGCAGGCCCGTGGATGGTAGAATCTTGGAGAGAGGATAAAATGTCATGTCTTGCCCTAAACGATGGACCTGTACCCTTTATTGAGCACTGTGGAAGGCTTGACTGTATTCATAGAGTGGTACAGCATGGAAACAGGCCCTTCGGCCCAACTTGACCATGCCGACCAGCACGTCCCATCTCCTAGTCCCACCTGCCTATGTTTGGCCCATATCAATAGACAATAGGTGCAGGAGTAGGCCGTTCGGCCCTTCGAGCCAGCACTGCCATTCCATGTGATCATGGCTGATCATCCCCAATCAGTACCCCGTTCCTGCCTTCTCCCCTGACTCCGCTATCTTTAACAGCTCTATCTAGCTCTCTCTTGAAAGCATCCAGAGAACCGGCCTCCACCGCCCTCTGAGGCAGAGAATTCCACAGACTCATAACTCTCTGTGAGAAAAAGTGTTTCCTCGTCTCCGTTCTAAATGGCCAACTCCTTATTCTTAATATCTTATCCCTCCAAACTCAATGTACCTGTCCAAATGTTTTTTAAATGGTTGTGTAATCTTTGGCTGGATAGCAGGCGAATAAAAGCTTGTTGCTGTACCTTGGTACATGTCCCTATAATAAACTCAATTAACTAAATTAATTAATTAACTAAATTAACTAAAATCAAAACTAGGATTGGTGTGGTTGTATGTTCGATTGCTGGACTTGATGGGCTGAAGGGCCTGTTCTGTTACTATTTGACTATATGCTTGTGCACGCCTCAATATACTTGTGTTCTCTGCTTCACCCAGAGAGTTGTGAATCTGTGGAATTCACTGCCACAGAGGGCAGTGGAGGCCAATTCACTGGATGTTTTCAAGAGAGAGTTAGATAGAGCTCTTAGGGCTAAGTGGGTTAAAGGGATATGGGGAGAAAGCAGGAAATGGGGTACTGATTTTGGATGATCAGCCATGATTATATTGAGTGGCGGTGCTGGCTGGAAGGGCCGAATGGCCTACTCCTGCACCTATTGTCTATTGATATGGGCCAAACATAGGCAGGTGGGACTAGTGGAGATGGGACGTGCTGGTCGGCATGGTCAAGTTGGTCAAGAGTTATCTTTTCCTCTCTGTAAGACTAAGTTTGTGTACCATTACCACAGCTGTTGGCAGGCAAGTGAAACACCCTACCAACAACTACTGTCTATCTTAGTGGAGACCCTCGGACAATCTTTGATCGGACTTTGCTGGCTTTATCTTGTACTAGACGCTGTTCATGTTATCATGTATCTGTACACCGTGGACGGCCCGATTGTAATCGTGTGTTGTCTTTCCGCTGACTGGTTAGCGCGCAACGAAAGCTTTCCACTGTACCTCGACACACGTGACAATAAACTAAACTAAACCTGAAGCAGGGTCCCGACCCGAAACGTCACCCACTCCTTCTCTCCAGAGATGTGGCCTGCCCCGCTGAGTTACCCCGGCATTTTGTGTCTGTCTTCGGTGTAAAGCAAACTTGTGTCTGTGGAATTCTCTGCCTCAGAGGGCGGTGGAGGCAGGTTTTCTGGATGCTTTCAAGAGAGAGCTAGATAGGGCTCTTAAAGATAGGGGATATGGGGAGAAGGCAGGAACGGGGTACTGATTGGGGATGGGACACAAAAATGCTGGGGAAACTCAGCGGGTGCAGCAGCATCTATGGAGCGAAGGAAATAGGCAACGTTTCGTCCCGAAACGTTGCCTATTTCCTTCGCTCCATAGATGCTGCTGCACCCGCTGAGTTTCTCCAGCATTTTTGTCTACCTTCGATTTTCCAGCATCTGCAGTTCCTTCTTAAACATACCGATCGGGGATAGAAACATAGAAATTAGGTGCAGGAGTAGGCCATTCGGCCCTTCGAGCCTGCACCGCCATTCAATATTATCATGGCTGATCATCCAACTCAGTATCCCGTACCTGCCTTCTCTCCATACCCTCTGATCCCACAAGGGCCACATCTAACTCCCTCTTAAATATAGCGATCAGCCATGATCACATTGGATGATCACATTGAATGGCGGTGCTGGCTCGAAGGGCCGAATGGCCTACTCCTGCCCCTATTGTATAAACTCTGCTCTGGTGAACCGTGCCAAGCAAGAATGCTTGGCTTTAAATTAGCGGTACAAATGCAGGAATATATCTGGAGAGCAGGAAATGGAGCGCTGACTAATGTGGGGCCAGTGCCAGACTCTTTGATCTTTTGCATTTCAACTCTGACAATACAGAAGTTATTAAAGGAAAACTCACTTCATTTGATTTCCAGCTCTTTTCATGGTGACCCACAGCCACGGCCGGCCTCCTACAACAGAAAGGGAATATATTACATCATGCTCGAGACTGCAAAAGGCATAATTGCAGTTCCTGAGCTCAATATGGAATCGGCGACTCTGCATTTTTTTTAAAATTCTGCCCGCAAAACCCGTACCCACGCAGACAAACTCATTACAAAGGCCTGCAGTCGGTGCTAGACTTGAGGTCAAAGGTTGCAGACAGTGAAAGGTTACTGGGACACGAGGGGCCTCGTTAGAGCAATACCCTCGGGGGATGGGGGGGGGGGGGGGGGGGTTGGCTCAAATTGTCAACAGAGACCGTTTGCAAGATGTGGGATTGAGGTGTGGTTTACTCAGCTTGCCCCCAGGACCGGCGACCTGCTTGTGAAGCAGTCTGTAAAAATTACATTGGTGAAAACCTTTCTTTCATTCTCTCCCCGAGGAGTGCAAGGTTTGCACAGCCACCATCACACCTCCGTTCTCTCTGTCTCTCTCTGTCTCTCTGTCTCTCTGTCTCTCTGTCTCTCTGTCTCTCTGTCTCTCTGTCTCTCTCTCTCTCTGTCTCTCTGTCTCTCTCTCTCTCTCTCTCTGTCTCTCTCTGTCTCTCTCTCTCTCTCTCTCTGTCTCTCTCTGTCTCTCTCTCTCTCTCTCTGTCTCTCTCTCTCTCTCTCTCTCTCTCTCTCTCTCTCTCTGTCTCTCTCTGTCTCTCTCTGTCTCTCTCTCTCTCTCTCTCTCTCTCTCTCTCTCTCTCTCTCTCTCTCTCTCTCCCTCTCTCCCCCCCCTCTCCCCCTCTCCCCCTCTCCCCCCTCTCCCCCTCTCCCTCCCTGATATAGAGAGCCGAGCAGAGCCCTGAGCTGCCCCTGCGCTGGTTATAATTGTGTATGCAAGTCCTTGTTGAGAGAATCTATAACAAGTATTCCGAACTGTGTTTTAACTCTCTTAATTACAGAAAGACGGCAACAGTTTAGTTTATGGTCACATGTACTGAGGTACAGTGAAAAGCTTTTTGGGTTGCCTGCTAACCAGTCAGCAGAAAGATTATACATGATGTCCTGGGATGTCAGGACTGTCATATGAAGAAAGACTGGATAGACTCGGCTTGTACTCGCTAGAATTTAGAAGATTGAGGGGGGGATCTTATAGAAACTTACAAAATTCTTAAGGGGTTGGACAGGCTAGATGCAGGAAGATTATTCCCGATGTTGGGGAAGTCCAGAGCAAGGGGTCCCAGTTTAAGGATAAGGGGGAAATCTTTTAGGACCGAGATGAGAAAAACATTGTGAATCTGTGGAACTCTCTGCCACAGAAGGTAGCTGAGGCCAGTTCATTGGCTATATGTAAGAGGGAGTTAGATGTGGCCCTTGTGGCTAAAGGGATCAGGGGGTATGGAGAGAAGGCAGGTACAGGATACTGAGTTGGATGATCAGCCATGATCATATTGAATGGCGGTGCAGGCTCGAAGGGCCGAATGGCCTACTCCTGCACCTATTTTCTATGTTTCTATGATCACAATCGAGCCGTCCACAGTGTACAGATACAGGATATAGAGAATAACATTTAGCGCAAGGTTAAGTCCGATTAAAGCAGGTCAGAGGGTCTTCAATGAAGAAAGATAGTCTGAGGGTCTTCAATGAGGAAAGATAGTCCAAGGGTCTCTATTGAGGAGACCCTCAGAAAGCCAGGGCCCATTAACCTCGTGCTATTGAAAGAATGACTGTATTAACCCAAATTAATTGAAACACTGTGTACGAAGGAACTGCAGATGCTGGTTTAAACCGAAGATAGACACAAAATGCTGGAGTAACTCAGCGGGACAGGCAGCATCTCTGGAGAGAAGGAATCAGATTCAGATTCAGATTCAATTTTAATTGTCATTGTCAGTGTACAGTACAGAGACAACGAAATGCATTTAGCAATGGGTGATGTTTCTTTAGTCTGAAGAAGGGTCTCGACCCGAAATGTCACCCATTCCTTAATTGAAACACTGACTCCCTTAATTAAAAGCTGAGCACTTTTGCTGTTGAGTGTGTGAGGTGGCTTGTTGTTTAATTGTGAGAGTTATCTGCAGGAGCTGGGTTTTGAAGTGAGGGGCTCGGTGGATGTTGGCTAAAGTGGTGACATCACCGGGCGGCAGTACGCTATAAATCTGCTGCTTTTGTCTCTAGTCTTTGTCAGTGGCGGGCGGGCTGGGCTTGGGGAATTGCAATGAGCGAGTGAAGGCAGTTAGCATGTGTAACAATTACATCCTGTGTTCAGCGGCTGCAATCTCCGCTTGTAAAGCCGCACAGTCCCTTTGTTTCCCCGAGCTTGTCGGCTTTGCAGTCAGTGGAAAATGGGACTTTACTGAGCTGTGATCTTTGCACGGGCCGATGCTGAGGGCAGGACAAAGGAAAATGATGGAACTTGCATTCATGCATTGGCTTTCACTGTCCCTGCCTCGTTGCTCTCCCCCTCTCCCCCTCTCCCCCTCGTCTGAAGCAACATCTTTGGTCTCATGTGCAGTCACTGTTTGAACGTGCGGGTATGAGCTTCAACCAGCAGACCTTGTTTGAATGTCCCGACCCAAAACATCACCTATCCATGTTCTCCAGACATGCTGCCGGGCCCGCTGAGTTACTCCAGCACTCTCTGTATGAATGCTTCTTTGTGTGAATGTTCAGCAGGTTACCCATGGGAAGTTTAAAGTGTTTTGAGTTTTTTTTTTAAACGGAGAAAGGGATAGGTTTATCAAGGTTACACAAAAAAGCTGGAGAAACTCAGCGGGTGCAGCAGCATCTATGGAGCGAAGGAAATAGGCAACGTTTCGGCCCGAAACGTTGCCTATTTCCTTCGCTCCATAGATGCTGCTGCACCCGCTGAGTTTCTCCAGCTTTTTTGTGTAACCTTCGATTCTCCAGCATCTGCAGTTCCCTCTTAAACACTAGGTTTATCAAGGTTTTTTAAAACTGGTGCAGCAGTAGAGTTGCTGCCTTACAGCGCCAGAGACCCGGGTTCCATCCTGACTACGGGTGCTGGCTGTACAGAGTTTGCAGGACCGCGTGGGTTTTCTCCGGGAGCTCTGGTTTCCACCCACACTCCAAAGGCGTACAGGTTTGTAGGTTTAAGAAATTGAAGGAAGGGTTTCGGCCCGAAACGTTGCCTATTTCCTTTGCTCCATAGATGCTGCCTCACCCACTGAGTTTCTCCAGCATTTTTGGCTACTTCACGTTTGTAGGTTAATTGGCTTCAGTAAAATTGTAAATTGTCCCTGGTGTGTAGGATAGTATTGGTGTGATGGCTGGTCACTCGGTGGGCCGAAGGGCCTGTTTCCCCGCTGTATTGCTGAAGTCTAAAGCACCAACATAGCTGAGATGTTTGGTGTGGGTTCATGAAATCTAACTCTGACCCAAATCACAGCATGGATTACAAGATAATTCATTCCCAAACCTTTTGATGCAATCTATATGGAAAAATAATAAGACTGAACACTTTGCATTTAAAATACCCCAACACCAGAATCACGAGAGGAATAGATCGGATAGACGCGCGTTTAAGAAGCATTTCTACAGGTACATGGATGGGATAGGTTTAGAGGAATGTGGAGCAAACACTGGCAGATGGGACATGTTGGTCGGTGTGGACAAGTTGGGCTGAAGGGCCTGTTTCCATGCTGTAATGCTCTATAAGCTCAACCCGAGGTGAGCCTGTATCTCCGTTGCACACATGACATGGGCATATGAATGCAAGCCTTTGCCCTGGCAATATCCTTGCCCTGGAATTCCCTGCCACAGATGGCAGTGGAGGCCAAATCACTGGATGGATTTAAGAGAGAGTTAGATAGAGCTCTCGGGGCTAGTGGAATCAAGGGATATGGGGAGAAGGCAGGCACGGGTTATTGATAGGGGACGATCAGCCATGATCACAATGAATGGAGGTGCTGGCTCGAAGAATTCCTCCCAACTATAGGAATGCCAACATCCCTAGTCTGTGCTTCATCCCAACTATAGGAATGCCAACATTCTGGGATTTTTTGTAAACTCTCAGTCATTGATAAATCTTTGAGGATGTTAAATGCAGTCAGCCAGGTGATCTGTACTAAGCAGGAGGCCATTCAACCCATCGACATATGCTAGCCCTCTTGCAGAGCAATCCAGCCAATCCCATTCCCTTGATCTTTTTATTTATTTTTTTCCAAGGGTGCTGTCTGTACGGAGTTTGCACGTTCTCTCCGTGACTGAGTGGGTTTTCTCCAGGGGCTCCGGTTTCCTCCTACACTCCAAAGACGTACAGGATTCTAGGGTATTTGGCTTTGGTAAATATTGTAAATTGTCCCTAGTGTGTGTAGGATAGTGCTAGTGTACGGGGATCGCAGGTCGGCATGGACTCGGTGGGCCGAAGGGCCTGTTTCCGCACTGTATCTCTAAACCAAACTAAAAATTGATGTTGGAAATCTGTAATAAAAACAGATAATGCTGGAAACATTCAGAAGGTGAATGTTTGGAGCACTTTCAGTTTTAATTCCTCTTTCGTTACCTCACTGGTCGGTGCACGAACTCAATGGGCTGATGGGCCTGTTCCCGCAGTCTCTCTAAACTAAACTAAATTAAGTATTTATTCAGTGTTCAAAAAGGGACTGCAGATGCTGGAAAATCGAAGGTACACAAAAATGCTGGAGAAACTCAGCGGATGAGGCAGCATCTATGGAGCGAAGGAAATAGGCAACGTTTCGTCCCGAAACGTTGCCTATTTCCTTCGCTCCATAGATGCTGCCTCACCCGCTGAGTTTCTCCAGCATTTTTGTCTACCCCCTTTGATCTTGTTTCCCCAAACCTGGGAAAAAGGCTGTGTACATACATCCTATCTATTCCCCCTCATGATTGTATACACATCTTCGACCCCCCCTCCCCCCCCCCCCAAATCTCCTGCGTTATATGTTATTGAGCCCATTTTGTTCTCTTGTGTTAAATCCAAAAGTCTCTTAGCACCAGAGTGGTTCAAGTGTGAATTTCTTGTCTAAAGAAGGGTCCCGACTCGAAATGATCCCAGTTGCCAAATATCCTAACTCCTTCTCATTCCCATATTGGCCCTTCTGTCCTGGGCCTCCTCCACTGTCAAAGTGAGGCCACACACAAACTGGGGGACCAGCACCTCATATTTCACTTGGGCAGTTTACAAGCCAGAGGTATGAATGTTGGTTTCTCTAACTTCAAGTAACATAGAAACATAGAAACATGGAAATTAGGTGCAGGAGTAGGCCATTTGGCCCTTCGAGCCTGCACCGCCATTCAATTAATGATCATGGCTGATCATCCAACTCAGTATCCTGTACCTGCCTTCTCTCTATACCCCCTGATCCCCTTAGCCCACAAGGGCCACATCTAACTCCCTCTTAAATATAGCCAATGAACTGGCCTCAACTACCCCTCTGTGGCAGAGAGTTCCAGAGATTCACCACTCTCTGTGTGAAAAAAGGTTCTTCTCATCTCGGTTTTAAAGGATTTCCCCCTTATCCTTAAGCTGTGACCCCTTGTCCTGGACTTCCCCAACATCGGGAACAATCTTCCTGCATCTAGCCTGTCTAATCCCTTAAGAATTTTGTAAGTTTCTATAAGATCCCCTTGCATTCCCTCTCTCTTCCCTAGTTCTTGTACAAGCTTAACTAGAGTCCTGGTGAGTTCACCCAGTCCACAGCTAACAATGGACAACTTTTCCTTGATCATCATTTTTTTGCTTATCTTTCATTTCTTTGTCCTATTTCTCTCAATATCGTCATCCATATCTCTCTTGCCCCTTTCCCCTGACTCTCAGTCTGAAGAAGGGTCTCGACCTGAAACGTCACCCATCCCTTCTCTCCAGAGATGCTGCCTGTCCTGCTGAGTTACTCCAGCATTTTGTGTCTTATCTTCTGTGGGCTGAAGGGCCTGTGTTCATGCTCTATCTCTGAATTAAACTAAGCAAAACTATTATCTTTTCAAATGTGGACTCAAGGAACTGCAGATGCTGGAATTTTGCATAGAACACAAAAGTGCTGGAGTAACTCAGCGGGTCAGGCAGCATCTCGGGAGGACATGAGTCCTGATTTGAAACATCACCTATCTGAAAGTAAGCATGCAGGTACAGCAGGCAGTGAAGAAAGCAAATGGCATTTCGGCCTTCATAGTGCGAGGATTTGAGTTAGGAGCAAGGAGTTCCTACAGCAGTTGTACAGGGCCCTGGTGAGACCACATCTGGAGTATTGTGTGCATTTTTGGTCTCCTAATTTGAGGAAGGACATTCTTGATATTGAGGGAGTGCAGCGTAGGTTCACCAGGTTAATTCCTGGGATGGCGGGACTGACATATGATGAAAGATTGGATTGACTGGGCTTATATTCACTGGAATTTAGAAGGATGAGAGGGAATCTTATAGAAACATATAAAAGTCTTAAGGGATTATACAGGCTAGATGCAGGAAGAATGTTCCCGATGTTGGGGGAAGTCCAAAACCAGGGGTCACCGTTTGACAATAAGGGGACTGAGATGTGGAAAAAAAAATTCACCCAGAAATTTGTGAATCTAGAATTCTCTGCTACAGAAGGCAGTGGAGGCCAATTCACTGGATGTATTCAAGAGAGGGTTAGATAGAACTCTTCGGGCTAACGGAATCAAGGGAGATGGGAAGAAAGCAGGAACGGGGTACTGATTGTGGATGATCAGCCATGATCACATTGAATGGCGGTGCTGGCTCGAAGGGCCAAATGGTCTACTCCTGCACCTATTGTCTATGTTTCCAGGATTTGAGTATAGGAGCAGGGAGGTTCTACTGCAGTTGTACAGGGTCTTGGTGAGACCACACCTGGAGTATTGCGTACAGTTTTGGTCTCCAAATCTGAGGAAGGACATTATTGCCATAGAGGGAGTGCAGAGAAGGTTCACCAGACTGATTCCTGGGATGTCAGGACTGTCTTATGAAGAAAGACTGGATAGACTTGGTTTATACTCTCTAGAATTTAGGAGATTGAGAGGGGACCTTATAGAAACTTACAAAATTCTTAAGGGGTTGGACAGGCTAGATGCAGGAAGATTGCTCCCGATGTTGGGGAAGTCCAGGACAAGGGGTCACAGCTTAAGGATAAGGGGGAAATCCTTTAAAACCGAGATGAGGAGAACTTTTTTCACACAGAGAGTGGTGAATCTCTGGAACTCTCTGCCGCAGAGGGTAGTCGAGGCCAGTTCATTGGCTATATTTAAGAGGGAGTTAGATGTGGCCCTTGTGGCTAAGGGGATCAGAGGGTATGGAGAGAAGGCAGGTACGGGATACTGAGTTGGATGATCAGCCATGATCATATTGAATGGCGGTGCAGGCTCGAAGGGCCGAATGGCCTACTCCTGCACCTAATTTCTATGTTTCCAGCGATGCTGCCTGACCCGCTGAGTTTGAGTTCTACGCCTCTTTTAATGTGCGTTGCTCATCCTCGCCATGCCCCATCCAGATCCTCTTACGTCCAAAACATCAAAGCTCATAAAAATATACTGAAGATGCTGCAAAAATATTAGCATTTAAATAGCATTTTCGCCCATCCCCAAAGCCTCCGACTGTTCTAGACTCGACAGGTTGTAAACATGCAGTTATGACCCTGTGTGGTGTCGGGAAAATCACCAAATCAATACCTCTGATGTGAAGTCAATATATAAAGCTTACTTTACCATTGGTTGTGGTTGAGAATGTTGATGAAAGTGATAAAAGAAATCTACTGATAAAATAGTTTCATGATAAATTTAATGACAATTTAAATGATGGTTAAAATAATTTAAATGATGAATGGAATAATTAAATGATAATAGAAAATAATTTAAATGATAAATTTAATACTAATTTAAATGATAAAAGTAATAATAATTTAAATGATAAAAGTAATAATAATTTAATGATACATTTAATGAAAAGTAATAAGTTAATAAATAATCCGATGATAAAAGTCAGAATTTGATCATTTAGCTGGCTGCATTGATTTGAGTAAGGACCATCAAAATATTTGTAATATTTAGAATATGGATAATATTTTTATCTTTTAAAGAAATTTTCTGATAACGAAAGAAATGACCAGTTCCGATTATTCCTATTTTTTTCAATTTTTCACATGGTTGATATTTTTAGCCCGTGTTTACATTCTAATCGTTTTAAAACTGATTTAGCTTGACTGTAGACATAAAAAGCTGGAGTAACTCAGCGGGACAGGCAGCATCTCTGGAGAGAAGGAATGGGTGATGTTTTGGGTTGAGAGCCTTCTTCAGACCTGGTCTGTAGAGGACTCTGGCAGATGTAAATGTGTTGTTTTATGGGGAGGATTTTTCCTGCTGGGAAATAATTTGATTTGCATGGCCCCCAGAGGAAGGGAAGTTGCGTGTCAGACAAAGAGATGGGATTGGGGGTACGGAGAGGTGGGGCTGGGGTGAGGGGAGATATCACACGAGGGAACCCTGTGGATGCTGCAAGTGAAAGGGGAGGAGAGGGGGGAAGAGAAACAGAGAGACGGACAAAATGAAAAGCAGGGAGGCTAATTAAGTGGGAATAACTAAACACAAAGATCACGCGGTCTCGGTGCTGCAGGCATGGTGGAAGATGCACGGGAATTGTGAGCAGACTGAAAAATGACGAGAGAGAGAGATAGAGGGAGGGGCGGGGAAGGAGAGAGACAGAGGGTGAGGAAGGAAGATACTGAGAGAGGGGGGAGGGAGGGAAAAGGAGAGAGGGAGAGGAAGGAAGATACAGATGGGGAGGAGAGAGAGGGAGAGGAGGGGAGGAGGGAGAGGGGGAAAGGAGAGACGGAGAGGGGGTGGAAGGAGAGAGAGGAAAAGAGTACACGCATGGAGGGAGGAACGGACTGAGAGAAAGGGATAAAAAATGCGAGGGAGGTGGGAAGTGAAGGAGCACACACAGACACAGACACACACACACACAGACGCAGACACACACACACACACACACACACACACACACAGATGCACACACACACACACACACAGACACAGACACACACACACACAGACACACAGACAGACACACACACACACAGACACACACACACACACACACACACAGACACACACACGGATACACAGATACACAGATGCAGACACACACACACACACACACACGGATACACAGATGCACAGATGCAGACACACACATAGACACAGAGAAAGAAAGAGTTAACTGCAAAAAGGATAAAAGAACAAGAGAGGGATGAGGTGATGAAAGTACAGAGAGAGAGAGAGAGAGAGAGAGAATGAACAGACTGATAGAGATAAAAGAATGAGAGGGGGAAGAAAGGAGTGTACAGAGAGGGAGAGAGAGAGAGACGAATGGACACTGAGAAAGGGATGAGAGGGGGAGGAAAGGAGAGAGAGAGAGAAAGAATGCACAGACTACAAAGAGGATAAAAGAACGAGGGGGGGGGGGGAGCAAGAAGAGAGTGTGCACACATGGACAGAGAGGAAGAATGAACAGGTGTCGAGGCAAATAATCCCCCAGGAGCCGTCTAGACGCTTTTAATGCCTTATTATCCAGCAATGTTGCAGAGGATGGACCTTTAACCTTGCTTCCCCCTTCCCCTTCCTGCCGGCAGTGGCAGGTGCCGGCTCCTGCCCTCCCTCCCTCCACTCTGGGACACAGATGAGAGAGTAGATCTGGTTCTCCTCCCCTCTCCTCCCTCTCTCCCCTTCCCCCCCCCCCCCCCCCCCCCCCCCCCCCCCCCCCCCCCTCCCCCGCTCTTTCTTTCATGGTAACCAGTCAGCGGAGAGACAATACATGATTACACTCGAGCCGTCCACAGTGTATATATGCATCTTAAAGGGAATAGTGCAAGGTAAAGTCCAGCAAAGTCCAATTGGGGACAGTCTGAGGGATCCCAACATCGGCATTTCCCTTCCCTTATACTCTCTAGAATTTAGAAGATTGAGGGGGGATCTTATAGAAACATACAAAATTCTTAAGGGGTTGGACAGGCTAGATGCAGGAAGATTGTTCCCGATGATGGGGAAGTCCAGGACAAGGGGTCACAGCTTAAGGTTAAGGGGAAATCATTTAGAACCGAGATGAGGAGAACTTTTTTCACACAGAGAGTGGTGAATCTCTGGAACTCTCTGCCACAGAGGGTAGTGAGGCCAGTTCATTGGCTATATTTAAGAGGGAGTTAGATGTGGCCCCTTGTGGCCAAGGGGATCAGAGGGTATGGAGAGAAGGCTCGTACGGGATACTGTCACCCATCAGCCATGATCATATTGATGGCGGTGCAGGCTCGAAGCCGAATGAGTTACTCCTGCACCTAATTTTGTGTTTCTATGTTTCCACTGCATTCCTCCTAAATACCGTGGGGCCTCTACACTTCCCACCAGAGTTGCCGTTCGGTGTAGAGTCTAGAGGTCCGTGCGCAAAGAATATCAAATGAACTGCACTGGGACAAATGATGTGTGGATGAGCAATGATGTTGATCACTCTGGAGATTGTCCCTGCCAAGTGGTGCCACAAGTCCCGTCCGAAGAAGGGTCTCGACCCGAAACGTCACCCATTCCTTCTCTCCAGAGATGCTGCCTGTCCCGCTGAGTTACTCCAGCATTTTGTGTCTACCTAGTTTACTTGAGAAATACAGGGCACATACAGGCCCGTGGGCCACTGGGTCCGTGCTGACTCGTGATCACAGACAGCTAGGTAGTCAGGATTGAACCTCTAGTGTCTGGTCTCTGGCATACGTGGGGTTCATTTCACCTACAAACCGCTACGTCTTTGGATGTGTATGTGACAAAGCACTTGGAGAAAACCCACGTGGCGCTTTGAGGCAGCAACTCCGCACGCCAGCACCTGTAGCCGCCATCTTGAGGGTCATCTGGGCCCAGGCAGCAAATCGTTCCCGTGCCGCCATCTTGAGGCATTGGGCCCCGCAAATCGTTCCTGTGTCCCATTGGCTGGCCGCGCAAACACGTGTCACACCGCTGTTTCCCCGCCGTTTTCCATGGACTAATAAATCCTCGTGGAAAGGGAAATACAAGGTGATTTCATTCACATTTACCCAGAGCTGCTTCTCAATCAGTGGTAACCGAGGGAGGCTGAACTGCAGGGGGCTCCAGGGCCCAATGCTGTGGGGTTGGTGGCCTGGTAGCGATTTCAACGTTGCGTTTGGCTTGTACGTCAGGTTGGGTTGTCAGACAGACCCAGTGCCCACGTCAACCCTCTCTCCTCGTCCCCACTGCCCTTGGAATAAAACATGAAGGCATGTCCCGGGCCTTGCGGCCATCGTTGCCCTTCCATGATATTAAGACTACACGCACGCTCTCTGTCACAAAGGATCAGCCGAGACCTGATGTCGCCAAAGGCTCGACAATGCCACGCAGTCTGGAAGAGTGTTGAGCCACAATCATTCCCCAGCCTCCCTCCATTGGAGGCTTTCAATTTAATTGCCACATGTAGCAATTGAGGGACAGTCGATAAAGTTACTGAAGCCAATTAACCTTCAAACCTGTACGTCTTTGAGGTGCGGGATGAAACCGGAGCACCCGGAGAAAACCCACGCAGTCGAGATTCAATTTAATTGTCACATGTGCCAATTGAGGGGCAGTGACGGGGGAACGTGCAAACTCTGCACAGACAGCACCTGAAGGCAAGGTGGAGCCTGGATTGCTGGCGCTGCGGGCAGCACGGTGGAGTTGCTACCTCACAGAGCCAGAGATTCCATCCTGCCCACGGGTGCTGTCTGTGCAGAGTTTGCACGTTCCCCCTGCCACTGTACCTTAATTGGTACATGTAACAATTAAATTGAATCTTGTATCTTGACTGCGTGGGTTTTCTCCAGGTGCTCCGGTTTCATCCCACACCGCCAAGACGTGCAGGTTTGAAGGTTAATTGGCTTCAGTAACTTTTATCAATTGTCCCTGGTGGGTAGAGGGGACCTTATCCAGCTCTGTGTATCTCCAGAACTACGGGGTTGGGCAGAATTAGATTATTATCTCTGGAACGTCGGAGGTTAGAAACATAGAAATTAGGTGCAGGAGTAGGCCATTCGGCCCTTCGAGCCTGCACCGCCATTCAATACGATCATGGCCGATCATCCAACTCAGTATCCCGTACCTGCCTTCTCTCCATACCCCCTGATCCCCTTAGCCACAAGGGCCACATCTAACTCCCTCTTAAATATAGCCAATGAACTGTGGCCTCAACTACCCTCTGTGGCAGAGAGTTCCAGAGATTCACCACTCTCTGTGTGAAAAAAGTTCTTCTCATCTCGGTTTTAAAGGATTTCCCCTTTATCCTTAAGCTGTGACCCCTTGTCCTGGACTTCCCCAACATCGGGAACAATCTTCCTGCATCTAGCCTGTCCAACCCCTTAAGAATTTTGTAAGTTTCTATAGGATCCCCTCTCAATCTCCTAAATTCTAGAGAGTATAAACCAAGTCTATCCAGTCTTTCTTCAGTTGAGGGGAGACTTGATAGAAGCATACAATCGTGACAGGGTAGACATCCAGAACCTTTATCCCAGGATGAAAATGGGATAACTAAACATTAGACAGAACTCTTAAGGTGAGAGGGTGAGATGCGCTTAATGGAGTTTTTAAGAAGGAACTGCAGATGCTGGAGAATTGAAGGTACACAAAAAAGCTGGAGAAACTCAGCGGGTGCAGCAGCATCTATGGAGCGAAGGAAATAGGCAACGTTTCGGGCCAAAACCCTTCTTCAGTCTTTCTCCAGCTTTTTTGTGTACCTGGGCTTAATGGATCCTGGTGCAGATGAGAAATTGGGGTTACATTGAATCTAGTATGAACGGGTGGCGTGGACTAGAAGGGCCGAAGGGGCACTTTGCATTCTGTACGTCTTTAAACCAAATGTTTAAGAAGGAACTGCAGATGCTGGAAAATCGAAGGCAGATAAAAGTGCTGGAGAAACTCAGTGGATGCAGCAGAATCTATGGAGCGAAGGAAATAGGCAACGTTTCGGGCCGAAACCCGGAAGGGTTTCGGCCCGAAACGTTGCCTATTTCCTTCCGGGTTTCGGCCCGAAACGTTGCCTATTTCCTTCCGGGTTTCGGCCCGAAACGTTGCCTATTTCCTTCCGGGTTCGGCCCGAAACGTTGCCTATTTCCTTCCGGGTTTCGGCCCGAAACGTTGCCTATTTCCTTCCGGGTTTCGGCCCGAAACGTTGCCTATTTCCTTCCGGGTTTCGGCCCGAAACGTTGCCTATTTCCTTCCGGGTTTCGGCCCGAAACGTTGCCTATTTCCTTCCGGGTTTCGGCCCGAAACGTTGCCTATTTCCTTCCGGGTTTCGGCCCGAAACGTTGCCTATTTCCTTCCGGGTTTCGGCCCGAAACGTTGCCTATTTCCTTCCGGGTTTCGGCCCGAAACGTTGCCTATTTCCTTCCGGGTTTCAGCCCGAAACGTTGCCTATTTCCTTCGCTCCATAGATGCTACTGCTCAACCACCCACTGATTCTCCAGTACTTATTATCTACCTCCGAAGACTTTTCCAAGCCTTGCGATTATCGAGTTGGCCTGGAACGCTTCCTCACCGCTGCCCTTTGGATGCAACTCCCATTCCCTATCTCATGTTACCTCTTCTGGCATTCAAAACCGCCTCTGTGAAACCAGTCATTTGGCAGGGATTATTACTGCAGTCTCCTTTGCAACCTGCTTTCAAAAAACTTCACCAGGTCACCTTGAACTCTTGCAGCTTTCCAAAGCAAACAAGTGCATTTCCTTTCAACCGATGGCTGCACAGTTAAGTCTCTTGTCGAGTGGCGTTTGTGAGCAGAACCAAGCCATCCAGAGTATAAATCCGGTGCTGGGTAAAATGCACTTAGACGGCAGTCCTTGTAGCTGGCAGAAGCTGTTCCCTCACAGCTCCCGAGACCCAGGTTCCATCCTGACCTCAGCTGCTGCCCCGTGTGTGGAGTTTGCATGTTCTCCCTGTGACTGTGTGGGTTTCCTCCAGGTGCTCAGGTTTCCTCCCACGTTCTATTGACAATCTGGCCTTCCTCTCTCGTCAAGTGGTAGACGCATTTCAAAGTCATCGGTCATTATAGAAACATAGAAACATAGAAATTAGGTGCAGGAGTAGGCCATTCGGCCCTTCGAGCCTGCACCGCCATTCAGTATGATCATGGCTGATCATCCAACTCAGTATCCCGTACCTGCCTTCTCTCCATACCCCCTGATACCTTTAGCCACAAGGGCCACATCTAAATACCTCTTAAATATAGCCAATGAACTGGCCTCAACTACCTTCTGTGGCAGAGAATTCCAACGATTCACCACTGTGTGAAAAATGTTTTTCTCATTTGGGTCCTAAATGATTTCCCCCTTATCCTTAAACTGTGACCCCTTGTCCTGGGCTTCCCCAACATCGGGAACAATCTTCCTGCATCTAGCCTGTCCAACCCCTTAAGAATTTTGTAAGTTTCTATAAGATCCCCCCCCTCAATCTTCTAAATTCTAGCGAGTACAAGCCGAGTCTATCCAGTCTTTCTTCATATGAAAGTCCTGACATCCCAGGAATCAGTCTGGTGAACCTTCTCTGTACTCCCTCTATGGCAAGAATGTCCTTCCTCAGATTAGGAGACCAAATCTGTACGAAACTGTACAGATTAGGAAACCAAAACTGTGTCTCAATGCAGGGCACTCTTCGGAAAGTCTGGGCTTGTCTTTCTGTATCAATCTAGCCCAGAAATCCATTTAATATATTTCTTATGTTATTAACTTCATTTTGCCTTATCAAATTGGCCCTGTGTAAATTAACCCCTTGTGTGCTGGGAGTGGTTGGGAAAGTGTGATATCATACCCTATCAGGATCAGGATCAGGATCAGATCAGGATGCCAATCCTTTCATTGGCGAGAGTGTGATCCTGAACTCCCACCTAACTCATTGGAGCGGAATGGTACCATTCGGCGGCGCCTCTGTTTCGGGGTGTTAGAGTTTGGGTTAGGGTATGGGTTTGGGTTAGGGTATGGGTTTGGGTTAGGGTATGGGTTAGGGTATGGGTTAGGGTATGGGTATGGGTTAGGGTATGGGTTAGGGTGTGGGTTAGGGTATGGGTTAGGGTATGGGTTAGGGTATGGGTTAGGGTATGGGTATGGGTTAGGGTATGGGTTAGGGTTAGGGTTAGGGTATGGGTTTGGGTTAGGGTATGGGTTAGGGTATGGGTATGGATTAGGGTGTGGGTTAGGGTATGGGTTAGGGTATGGGTTTGGGTATGGGTTAGGGTATGGGTTAGGGTATGGGTATGGGTTAGGGTATGGGTTTGGGTTAGGGTATGGGTTAGGGTATGGGTATGGGTTAGGGTATGGGTTTGGGTTAGGGTATGGGTTAGGGTATGGGTTTGGGAGGGTATGGGTTAGGGTTAGGGTATGGGTTAGGGTATGGGTTTGGGTTAGGGTATGGGTTTGGGTTAGGGTATGGGTTAGGGTATGGGTTTGGGTTAGGGTATGGGTTTGGGTTAGGGTATGGGTTAGGGTATGGGTTTGGGTTAGGGTATGGGTTTGGGTTAGGGTATGGGTTAGGGTATGGGTTTGGGTTAGGGTATGGGTTAGGGTGTGGGTTAGGGTGTGGGTTAGGGTATGGGTTTGGGTTAGGGTATGGGTTAGGGTGTGGGTTAGGGTATGGGTTAGGGTATGGGTTTGGGTTAGGGTATGGGTTTGGGTTAGGGTATGGGTTAGGGTATGGATTAGGGTGTGGGTTAGGGTATGGGTTAGGGTTAGGGTTAGGGTATGGGTTAGGGTATGGGTTAGTGTATGGGTTAGGGTTAGGGTGCCACAGCAGTGGGCCAGTGGAAACCAATTTCCAAACGTGTTAACATAAAGCTGATCTCACTTGCAATATCTTTGGGATAGGAACTTCTTGCAGAGGGCGATGAATCTCTGGAATTCACTATCCCGGAGTATTGTGATGCATGGAACATTATTATTTATCTGGAGGTATTTACAGAGGTTAGGGTTAGGGTTCTGATGAGTACAGATATTATAAACGGAGGTGCCGAAACAGTGGCACCAAAGAGTACCCAACCCCATTGGAGAGCTTTGAACTCTTTAATTATTCTTCATCGAACTTCAATGGTATATTTTTGCACTAAATGTTACAGCGTTTATCCTTTATCTCTGCGCTGTGAACAGCTTGGTTGTGTTCATGTACAGTTTTGTGTCTTTCACTGGATGGTCTGCAAACAAAATCTTTCCACGGTAGCTCGGTACATGTGACAATGATAAACCAAACATGGAACTTGTGTGTGAAAGGGTGAGCGATGGCCAGCACGGGCTCGGTGGGCCGAAGGGCCTGTCCATAAGTTGAGGAGCAGAATTAGGCCACTGCTTCGCCATGCGGGTGCTGTCTATACGGAGTCTGTCCGTTCTCCCCATGACCTGCGTGGGTTTTATCCGAGATCTTCGGTTTCCTCCCACACTCCAAAGACGTGCAGGTTTGTAGGTAGGTAGTCAAAAATGCTGGAGAAACTCAGCGGGTGCAGCAGCATCTACGGAGGGAAGGAAATGGGCAACGTTTCGGGCCGAAACCCTTCTTCAGACTGCTGCACCCGCTGAGTTTCTCCAGCATTTTTGTCTACCTTCGATTTTCCAGCATCTGCAGTTCCTTCTTAAACAGGTTGGCTTGGTAAATGTAAAAAATGTCCCTAGTGGGTGTAGGATAGTGTTGATGTGCGGGGATCGCTGGTCGGCACGGACCTGATGGGCCGAAGGGCCTGTTTCCGCGCTGTATAACTAAACTAAACCTCCAAACTATATCATCATTTTGTTCTACTCCCCCCATCCCCTCCTCCCTGCTCGCACATCCACTCCTAATCTGCACAGACATCCATTAGAGATGGGGCAGGGATTAGGCTAAACGTGTGTGTACTCAAGCCTGTACATTTTCCCTGCTGGCAGCCTCTCGTACAGAACTGGGTCACCACACATCAGAGCAGTTGTTCACCCATGTGCATCCTATCTCCTCAAGCACAACTATCCCCCTTGTTATTTTTATTCCTTGATTAAAATATACATGAACCGTGTCCTTTTTAACCATTATTCCAATTTACCAGCTCAATTTTTCTAAAGTAACATTAATCTTTTAAAAACGCTGCCCGGATTCTGTGAAAGCAGTCTATATTTCTTTCATGGTAATGCGATGCGTGCTTGTATGGTGAAATGCAGCGCATGGGAGCTCAGGATCCCAAGTCGGGGGTAATGAGGAGAAGGCAGGAGAATGGGGTTAAGAGGGAGAGATAGATCAGCCGTGATTGAATGGTGGAGTAGACTCGATGGGCCGAATGGCCTAATTCTGCCCCTGTCACTTATCAGAATCAGAATCGTGTATTGTCATTTGAACATAAGTTCAAACGAAATTACGTTTCTGCAGTCGTAACAAAAAAGACCCAACAAAAAAACAAAAGACATTTGAGCAGAATAAGGCCATTCAGCCCATCGCGTCTGTTCCCCCATTCAATCATGGCTGATCTATTTTTCCCTCTCGACCCCATTCTCAAGCCAGTAATCTTTGACACCCTTCCTAATCAAAAAACCTATCCATCTTCAATCGAAAAATATTCAATGACTGGCCCTCCGCAACCGTTTAGTTTAGAGGTACTATGTCGAAACAGGCCCTCCGGTCAACCGAGTCTGTGCCGCCCATCGATCGCCCGTTCACGCTAGTTCTATGTTATCCCACTTTCTCATCCACTCCCTACACACTAGGGGTAATTTACAGAGCCCAGTGTAATCTACAAACATGCACTGCTGTGGGATGTGGGAAGAAACTGGAGCATCTGGTGAAAACCCACAGGGAGAACGTGCAAACTTCACACAGCCAGCACCCGGGGTCAGGATTAGACAATAGACAATAGGTGCAGGAGTAGGCCATTCGGCCCTTCGTGCCAGCGCCGCCATTCAATGTGATCATGGCTGATCATCCCCAGTCTTCTCCCGCCCATGTCCTCTGACTCCGCTATCTTTAAGGGGCCTATCTAGCTCTCTCTTGAAGGTATCCAGAGAACCTGCCTCCACCGCCCTTCGAGGCAGAGGTTGTACCTGGGTTCCTGGTGCTGTAAGGCAGCAGCTCTACCCGCTGCACCAGTGTGCCACCATTGTCCTTGGCAACGAATTCCGCAGATTGACCAACCGAGTTTGCCCTCTGTAAATTGCACCAAGTGCGTAGAGGGAGTGGATGAGGAAGTGGGATAGCATGGAACTAGTGTGAATGGATGGTCGATGGGCCGAAGGGCTTGTATCTGGAAACTAAACTAAAGAGAGGCACAAAGTACAAAAGCAGGTGGGTACAACTTAGCTTTTTGAACGCTGGTCTAGACTCGGATGGAGTTTGGAGCCCGGCTTTTTCCAACATGCTTTGGGAACGGTGGAAGGAACGGGAGGGGATGCAGAACAGATTTGCCGGAGCAGATCCAGGAACGAGGGATTAGACCTGAGATGTGAATGCTCTCGTTGTAACACAGTGGGTCGAGAGGCCCTCGTGTGTAGCTCCGACTCCTCGATGTTTTACTAACCACACTTTCAACACATTCTTTCAAAGATTTATGTCCATGTTCTCCCGGGGCTCTGTTTCTGTACAGCCTCCGGAATGACACCGCCTCACCTCTCTTGTCGCTCCACCTATCTGTCTCACCGTCCCATTACGTTTCCCCTGGCTGTCTAGCCTGCCAGCCTCTCTGGTCTGGAGTCTCTTACTGTCCTTGCTGTTGGCAACCGCCCCATTGTGTACCATCTACAGCTCCTGCAGATAGACACAAAACGCTGGAGTAACTCAGCAGGACAGGCAGCATCTCTGGAGAGAAGGAGTGCAGAGACGGTTCACCATACTGATTCCTGGGATGTCAGGACTGTCTTATGATGAAAGACTGGATAGACTTGGTTTATACTCTCTAGAATTTAGGAGATTGAGAGGGGATCTTATAGAAACTTACAAAATTCTTAAGGGGTTGGACAGGCTAGATGCAGGAAGATTGTTCCCGATGTTAGGGAAGTCCAGGACAAGGGGTCACAGCTTAAGGATAAGGGGGAAATCCTTTAAAACCGAGATGAGAAGAACTTTTTTTCACGCAGAGAGTGGTGAATCTCTGGAACTCTCTGCCACAGAGGGTAGTTGAGGCCAGTTCATTGGCTATATTTAAGAGGGAGTTAGATGTGGCCCTTGTGGCTAAGGGGATCAGGGGGTATGGAGAGAAGGCAGGTACGGGATACTGAGTTGGATGATCAGCCATGATCATATTGAATGGCGGTGCAGGCTCGAAGGGCCGAATGGCCTACTCATGCACCTAATTTCTATGTTTCTATGAATGAATGGGTGACGTTTCCGGTCGAGATCCTTCTTCAGACTCGAAACGTCTATCTTCAGTGTAAGTCAGCATCTGCAGTTCCTTCCTATACATTTCATCTGCAATATTATTCAGCTCAGTCCCAAGGGAATAAAAGTCAGTGGTCCCAGCGCTGAGCCGGGGAACCCACTCTCAACCATTCTCTAGAAATGATCGTTCTACCTTTTAGGCTAAAGTCTTATATATTGCAGCGGCTGAGAACCTGAATCAGTGTGCCTCAGTTTTGCAGTTTGTTTTTGTGATGGGGTGGCACTGTGGAGTTGCTGCCTTACAGCGGCAGAGACACGGGTTCGATCCCGACTACGGGTGCTGTCTGTACGGAGTTTGCACGTTCTCCCTGTGACCAAGTGCAAATTGCCCCAGTGTGTGTAGTAGGATAGTGCCAGTGTGTGTTGGTCGCTGGTCGGTGAGGACTCAGCCCTGTTTCCGCATTATATCTCTCAACTAAACTAAGCATTATCCACTGCATTCCGTCAAGCTTCTGGGAAACTCAGTCACCTTGGTCAAATCTGATTTATATTTTAAGGACACAAAATGCTGGAGTAACTCAGCGGGTCAGGCAGCATCTTCGGAGATCAGCCGATGTTTGATTGGGACCCTCTTTTGGTCTGAAGAAGGGGCCTGACCTGAAAGGTCACCATTCCACGATCTGTAGAGAAACTGCCTTACCCACTGAGTTACTCCAGCACTTTGTGTCTTTTTTTTTGTATACCAGCATCTGCAGTTTCTTGTGTCTGATTTATCTTTTACTTACGCCTCGCAAGAGATCTGTGTCGCTCTGCTCTATTAACCCTTCCCATGTGTCTGTTTCCAGTTTGCTACTGAAGGCTTTTTTGCAGCCAAGCTAACCTTGCACAGTCTGCAGTTACCTCTATGCAGAGACACGGAACTGCAGATGCTGGTTCGTACACTAAATGTTATTCCCTGGATCCTGTATCTGTACACTGTGGACATTTGCTTGTCATCATGTATTGTCTTTCCACTGACTGGATAGCACGCAACAAAAGCACTTCAGTGTATCGGTGAATGTGACAATCAGCTACGCTAATCTAATCCAGCAGGTCAGGCAGCATCTCTAGGGAGCATGAATAGGTGACGTTTCAATAGACAATAGATAATAGGTGCAGGAGTAGGCCATTCGGCCCTTCGAGCCAGCACCGCCATTCTATATGATCATGGCTAATCATCCAAAATCAGTACCCCATTCCTGCTTTTTCCCCATATCCCTTGATATCCATTAGCCCTAAGAGCCACATCCAACTCTCTCTTGAAAACATCCAGTGAATCGGCCTCCACTGACTTCTGCGGCAGAGAATTCCACAGATTCACGACTCTCTGGGTGAATTTGTTTTACTCATCTCAGTACACACACTGCCGCACAGCCCAGCTTTGTGTCATCTGCAATCTTGGAGATGTTACCTTTAATTCCTTCGTCTAAATCGTTAAGGAGTAGAATTGAAACGGAAATTGGAATCGGAATCTGATGAAAACGTGGTAGATCGGCTGTCAGGAGTGAGGGAGTGAGGAGGTGAATGGACTCGGGATTCAAGTGTAAACCTCGCTGAACCCGGGTCTCTGGCGCCGAGAGGCAGCGGCTCTCCCAGCTGCTCCACCGTGCCCAGAGGTCGCTGCTACGCTCAATCTGCCTCGGACTGGGCTTGCGATGAGTCTCGGACTCGAGATGGAACGGGATGCAGCCTATCCCCGAGTCCTGGTCTGCTGCACAATAAAGAAGCAGAAACAATGAATTGCAGGTGTTGGGCAGCACACAAAAAGACGCAAAATGTTACTCCGAACGTTTTGGGCCAATACCCTTCTGCAGTGGGCAGTACCACGGGGCAAGGGCAAGTGTGGGTACAGATGGCAGTGAGCAGCTCTGACAACGAGTTAACATGGATGCACTTGAGTGGAACTGACTGCATTTGCGTAGTTCAGAGCACTGGGCTAGAATGTGCCGTTTTCAGCTCTCTTCTCCTGTCATATTTGGTCTGATCATTCCCCGTGATCCGGGCTGCAGATGACGGTGCCTCTACAAGCCTGCGGTCAACTCTCCCCTTATTAATTTATAACAAAGAAGCCAGCCCTCGGTAAAATTCTTCAGCCAGATGTCTGTTGAGAAAGTAGGTCTTATGTAAGGAAAAGTCAAAAGATTTAGATTATCTGCTGCTAATTGGGGTAAATAACATGATTTCTTGACAGGACCGAATCTTCACATTATGCTTTTAGAAAAAAAAAGGTTTCAAGATCAAATGTCTGAAGCGTTTGTTTTTATTTCATATGTCCGCTATTTTTGAGTCGCAGATCTCTCAGCGTGCCCCGTTTGTGTAGCCTTACAGCGCCAGAGACCTGGGTTCGATCCTGACGACGGATGCAGTCTGTTTCACGCTTGTACATTCTGCATGTGACTGAGGAGACACTTTTTCTCACAGAGAGTTGTGAGTCTGTGGAATTCTCTGCCTCGGAGGGCGGTGGAGAATACTTTCGAGAGAGAGCTAGATAGGGCTCTTAAATTTCCAAATAATTTCCCAATAACCCTTTCTGGCTTAAGCCCTCCCTTCACCACCTCCGGTTTAAATTCCATTTGGAATATTTTGGAGGACCAAGAAACCAAGAACCAAGGTCCTACCAGGGACACGTGACAATAAACTCTCTTGAACTTGAACTTGAGTAACTCAGACCTGGAGAACAAGGAGAGGTGACATTTTGGACCAAGATGCTTCTGCAAACGGGTCATGAGGTTCCCGACCCTAATCATCACCCCTGCCATGTTCTCCAGAGTTGCTGCCTGACCTGCTGAGCTTGTGTGTCATGTTTGGCCCATATCCCTCTAGCTGTTCCTATCCATGTACCTGTCCAAATATTGCCTTTCCATAAGAGTCCAGCATAGGACTGATGAAGCTGATAGGCGGCACGGTGGCGCAGCGGTAGAGTTGCTACCTTACAGCACCAGAGACCCCGAGACTACGGGTGCTGTCTGTACGGAGTTTGCACGTTCTGTTCTCCCCGTTCACCTGCGTGGGTTTCCTCTGGGTGCCCCGGATTCCTCCCACACTCCAAAGACGTACAGTTTTGATATCATTGTAAATTGACCCTAATGTGTGTCGGATAGGGTTAATGTGCGGGGATCGCTGGTGAGCACGGGCTCGGTGGGCCGAAGGGCCTGTTTCCACGCTGTATCTCTAATCTAAACTAAACTAAAAGCTGCCGTTATAGATTCCCTTCATTTGGCAAACCCATGCCTAATGCACACATACACAAGTGGCCACTATGGTCAAAGTATTCAAGGGCATCAGTAACTGAAGCAACTGCACGGAATTTCGACAAACTCCGAGGGAACATCTCTGAGATGAGCTATGGTAATTTGCACAGTTTCCAAGGAAACAGGAATTTCAGGAGGCAATTGTGACTCGTCGGATGAAACAAGCTAATGGCATTGCCTTGGGATCTAAATCTTCCAGGTCAGTTGTTCCTTGAATCTAATACAAAGTGCTGCCTGTGTGTGTTTAAATATAAAGTACACCTTAGGCAAATGCACTTGTAAGACGTGTCATTGTCTATCTTCATAAGATTAAACCGATGTCTCGCCAATTGGTGCATGAAAAGGATGGGACATTTATAAGTTAACGTGTTACAAAAAAATGTGAAGAATGAAACACGTAGTCTGTGGAATTCTCTGCCTCAGAGGGCGGTGGAGGCAAGTTCTCTGAATGCTTTCAAGAGAGAGCTAGATAGGGCTCTTAAAATAGCGGAGTCAGGGGGTATGGGGAGAAGGCAGGAACGGGGTACTGATTGGGGATGATCAGCCATGGTCACATTGAATGGCGGTGCTGGCTCGAAGGGCCGATTGGCCTACTCCTGCACCTATTGTCTATTGTTGAAGGCAGGCTAGTGGAGATGAAGATCGCTAGTTAATCTCTCTGTCTTGATCCCTTGTTGCCCCAGGGTGTGCCAATACTCAACGTAGAGAAGGACATGGAACTGTACAGCACAGAAACAGGCCCTTCGGGACAGAAACAGGCCCGCTATGTCTGTGCCGAACATGATGCCACGTGATTAAGGGTGAGTGTGCCTAATGTATATTGTCACTGAATTGCATGCGAAAAAAGAATTTCACTGTAACTTGGGGACAAAAAGTACCATTGAAACATGGAACTGCACAACACACCATGTACGCACCAAACATGATGCCAGGTTAACTATTCCCTTCTGCCCGCATGTGATCCATGCCTTTCCAGTCCCTGCATATCCATGTGCCTATCTAAAAGCCTAACTAAAAGTTAGGGAGGCCAGGAAGCGAGCGGGCAAGATCATCTCTGACCCCTCTCAACATGGCCACAAACTCTTTGAATCACTTCCTTCTGGAAGGCGACTCCGGACTGTCAAAGCTGTCACAGCCAGACATAAAAACAGTTTTTATTTATCCATGAGTAGTTGCTCTACTCAACAGCCAAAAATCTGTAGCCTCCCTTTGATCTGGCATTTTGTTGGTTCACATGTTTGATCAATGGTGTTTGATCATTAATGTTTTATTATTATTATTAATGTTTAGTGTTTCATTCGTAACTGTCACTGTATGTCATGTTGTGGTCGGAGCACCAAGGCAAATTCCTTGTATGTGAATACTTGGCCAATAAACTTACTTACTTACCTCTTATTGTCACGTGTACCGAGGTACAGTGAAAAGCTTTTGTTGCGTGCTAACCAGTCAGCAGAAAGACAACACATGATTACAATCGAGCCGTTTACAGTGTAGAGATGAATATACGGGGGCTCACGATATTTTCTATTTCAGATTTTCCGCGTCAACAGGGTCGTGAAACCAAATGGTCAACCAGGAGATCGTGAAGATTCCACGCACAAGAGCAGCAAGCAGAGGTCAGGGTTGAACTGAGGAATGAGGGGAAATAATTCAGGGAGGATTAGAGAGAGAGAGGGAGAGAGAGTGAGAGAGAGAGATGTATCATTGAGAGAAGGATGGTGTGTCAGTGAGAGAGATAGTGTCAGTAACCAAGGTGTGGAGTGCATTGGTGATTCAAGAGAGTTTATTGTCATGTGTCCCAGATAGGACAATGAAATCCTTGCTTTGCTTCAGCACAACAGAACATAGTAGGCATGAATCCAGAACAGATCAGTGTGTCCATATACCAATGAATATATATATATATATATATATATATATATATGGTATATATGTATGTATATATATGTATGTGTATATAGTATATATATGTATGTGTATATATATGTATGTGTATATATATGTATGTGTATATATATATGTATGTGTATATATATATATGTATATATATATATATGTATGTGTATATATATGTATATATATGTATGTGTATATATATGTATATATGTATGTGTGTATATATGTGTGTGTGTATATGTATGTGTGTATATATGTATGTATGTGTATATATGTATGTGTATATATGTATGTGTATATGTATGTATGTATATATATATATATGTGTGTATATATATATGTATATACACACACATATATGAGTGAGTGCGTGAGAGATAGTGTGTGAGAGGGAGAAAGAGAATGTGTGAGAGAGAGAGAGAGAGATGTCAGTGTAATATTGTGAAGGTGTGAGGGTCTTTGATAATGTTGGCTGATTTTCTGTGGCAGTGTGAAGTAAAGATGGAGTTGATGTGCGATGGGCTGGGCTACATACATACTGTGTAGCTTGTGTTAAAGAGGGAACTGCAGATGCTGGAGAATCGAAGGTTACACAGAAAAGCTGGAGAAACTCAGCGGGTGCAGCAGCATCTATGGAGCGAAGGAAATAGGCAACGTTTCGGGCCGAAACCCTTCTTCAGACTGATCAGGGGTGGGGGGGGGTGGGGACGAGAAAGGGAAAAAGGAGGAGTAGCCGGAAGGCTGGAGGGTGGGAGGAGACAGCAGGGGAGCTGAGGAAGGGGAGGAGACAGCAAGGACTAACAGAATTGGGAGAAGTCGATGTTCATGCCCCCGGGGTGTAGACTCCCCAAACGGAATATGAGGTGCTGATCCTCCAATTTCCCAAACGGAATATGAAACGGAAATTGGAGGAACAGCACCTCATATTCCGTTTGGGGAGTCTACACCCCGGGGGCATGAACATCGACTTCTCCCAATTCTGTTAGTCCTTGCTGTCTCCTCCCACCCTCCAGCCTTCCGGCTACTCCTCCTTTTCCCTTTCTTGTCCCCACTGACCCCTGATCAGTCTGAAGAAGGGTTTCAGCCCGAAACGTTGCCTATTTCCTTCGCTCCATAGATGCTGCTGCACCCGCTGAGTTTCTCCAGCTTTTCTGTGTAACATACTGTGTAGCTTCTTGCGTTCTTGGGCAGAGCCGTTGGCAAGCTGTGATTCTGCTGGGCACGAGGCATTCTGTGATGTCTCCGAAGACGTTGGTGCGAGCCATGGATTGAGTCGTTGAGCAGAATCGGAGACGTGTGGAATTTCCTTAGCCTCCTGGAGAAGCAGAGGCATGGGGTGCGTTCATATCTGCAGCCTGAATGTGGTCGGACCAGGACAAACTGTTGGTGATATTTATGCCAGAGACCAGGATTCCATCCTGACTATGGGTGCTGTACAGATTTGTACATTCTCCCCGTGACTGCGTGGGTTTTCTCCGGGTGCTCCGGTTTCCTCCCACACTCCAAAGACGTACAGGTTTGTAAGTTAATTGGCTTCAGTAAAATTGTAAATTGTCCCGAGTGTGTGTGTGGGATAGTGTTAGTGTGTGGGGGTCGCTGGGAAGTGTACTCCACCCCACTCCCCGAAGTCTATAGGTGCAGATTCTACCATCATTGAGTTGTTGAAACTTTAAAATAAGAAATGTTTGGGGATTCTTCTGGGTGAATTAATTGGGAGAGGTCCCCTACAGCAAGTGGCCTTAGATCTTGGTCAATAGGGGTGTTGACTTGAAACATCACCCAATCCTTCCCTCCAGAGATGCTACGGATTTTTATATCTACCTATATCTGCAGTTCCTTCCGATACTAAGCATCTGTCCTCCAGTTTGGTACTGCAGACCCGCCATCTAGTGGTCAGACTGAGTGCTGCGCAACACACCACAAAACATCCAATATAACCAGAGTCCTTTACCTAACAGAGTCTCAGCGCTGGGTAGATTCACGGGACAATCGTGACTTTTATGAATGGGCAATAAATATGCAGAAATAAACTCTCAAATAATAAAAAACAAACACTTATTTAATAGGAAAAATGTTGAAACAAGGAATTGCAGATGCTGGTTTATAGTCTGAAGCAGAATCGTGACCCTAAAACGTTACCTATCCATGTTCTCTTGGGATGCTGCCTGACCCGCTGAGTTACTCCGGCATTTTATAGCAGGTCGACTCGGAGCAGAAGCCTTCATTTAAACATAACATAGAACAGTACAGCACAGGAACAGGCCCTTCAGCCCACAATGTCTGTGCCGAACATGATGCCAAATTGGTCTCCTTCAACCTCTGACCTTAAAGATGCGCCCTTTAGTACTTGTCATTTAATTTAGACTTTGGAGATACAGCACGGAAACAGGCCCTTCGATGAAGCGAGTCTGTGCCGACCAGCGATCACTATCCTACACACACTAGGGACAATTTACAGTCTGTAGAAGGGTTTCGGCTCGAAACGTTGCCTATTTCCTTCGCTCCATAGATGCTGCTGCACCCGCTGATTTTCTCCAGCATTTTTGTCTACCTAGGGGCAATTTACAATGAATGGAGGCCAATTAACCTGCAAACCTGTACGTCTGTGGAGTGTGGGAGGAAATTTGAGCACCCGTTAAAATACCCACGCAGGTCACGGGGGGAACGTACAAACTCCGTACCGACTGCACCTGTTGTCGGGATCGAACCGGGTCTCTGGCGCCGTGAGGCAGCAACTCTACCGCTGCGCCACCGTGCCGCCCGATTTAGACAGTGCACAAAAATATTCATCAGCTGTGGATTGGTTACGACTTCAGTGAACATTCAACGCTGTCGGTGAGTTTGGACATTAGAGGAACCATCGACCGTTGACTGTACCCTGCGGCCGAGATGATATCCGCGAGAGATAGCCATAGACGGGGGAGTTATTTGGCAGTGACTGCGTAGTTGCAGAGATGTACTGCAGGGAGCAGTGATCTTCCATTGGATGCTCCCTAAATGCCCCTGTCCCACTTAGGAAACCTGAACGGAAACCTCTGGAGACTTTGCGCCCCACCCAAGGTTTCCGTGCGGTTCCCGGAGGTTGCAGGTGGTTGCCGGAGGTTGCAGGTAGTGGAAGCAGGTAGGGAGACTGACAAAAACCTCCGGGAACCACACGGAAACCTTGGGCGGGGCGCAAAGTCTCCAGAGGTTTCCGTTCAGGTTTCCTAAGTGGGACAGGGTTACACTGCGACGGTCCATAAGACAACTGGCGGCCAAGAAAATGCAGAAAGTTGCAGAGCGCCCAGAGGAATCCCATGCGCTCACTGGGGGAACGTGCCAACTCCACACAGACAGCAGCCGAGGCCAGGATGGAAGCCGGGTCTCTGGCACTGTGTGGCAGCAGCACTATCAGCTGCACCACTGAAGGCTGCCACAGGAATGTAACCAGTTGTTGCTGCCCATTACACTCCAGTTTATTGTCACGTGTGCCGAGGTACAGTGAAAAGCTTTTGCTGCGTGCTAACCAGTCAGTGGAAAGACAATACATGATTACAATCGAGCCATTCATAGTGTACAGTTTCATGACAAGGGAAAAATGTTTAGTGCAAAAAGCCGAACAAGGTAAAGTCCGATCAAAGATAATCCGAGGGTCACCAATGAGGTAGATAGTAGCTCAGGGCCGCTCTCTAGTTGTGGTAGGATGGTTCAGTTGCCTGATAACAGCTGGGAAGAAACTGGTCCTGAATCTGGAGGTGTGTGTTTTCACACTTCTATAACTTTTGCCCAATGGGAGAGGGGAGAAGAGGGAGTGGCCAGGGTGTGACTGGTCCTTGCTGGGGCAACGTGAGGTGTAGATGGAGTCAATGGAAGGGAGGTTGGTTTGTGTGATGGTACGGGCTGCGTCCACAATCCACTGCAATTTCTTGGAATCTTGGATGGACGGAGCTGTTCCCAAACCGATCTGTGATGCATCCGGATGGAAGGCTGTCTATGGCGCATCTGTAGAAGTTGGTGAGAGTTGTTGGGGACGTGCGGATCTTGTTGGCGCTGGTCACCAGCGCTGTTGGTAAAGGCCACAATCAACATTCATTGCTGTCGGTGGGTTGTAAGTTATGGAAAACTCACTGACCAATGAGTGCAACTGTGGCTGGATGATTCAACCTTCAACCTCATTAAAAAAAAAAAAAAAAAAAAAAGTTGTACCATGGAGACTCGACCAAATAGACCAGGGGTTTGTTTAACCATCTCCATCTTGCAGGGTCTTTGATCAAGCCACGTGAAATGATCCTTTGCATTTTTTTCCTGTGATATTCCGTTTTTAGTTTTCGAGATATATAGCGTGAAAACAGGCCCTTCGGCCCACCGGTTCTGTGCCGACCAGCGATCACCCCGTATGTTGGCTCTATCCTACACACACACTAGGGACAACTGACGGAAGCCAACCCCCGCAGGTTTGGGATGTGGGAGGAAACGAGAAGGTGAGGATGCAATCAATTTATAGATATAAAAAAGAAATGTGAAAGTGAGACCACACCTGGAGTATTGCGTACAGTTTTGTCCCAAATCTGAGGAAGGCCATCGCCCCACCGGTTCACCAGACTGATTCCTGGGATGTCAGGACGATGAAGAAAGACTGGATAGACTTGGTTTATACTCTCTAGAATTTAGAAGATTGATTTATAGAAACTTACACAAATTCGTAAGGGGTTGGACAGGCTAGATGCACAAGATTGACGATGAAGTCCAGGACCCCACAGCTTAGGATTTGGGGGACGTTTAAAACCGAGATGAGGAAACACACAGAAGTGTGAATCTCTGAACTCTCAATCAGAGGGTTTGAGGCCAGTTCATTGGCTTATTTAAAAAAGAAATGGTGTCAGGATCTGGTGAGGGGGGGATGAAAATACGAAGTTGGTATATCCCTTTTTGCGTGGTTTTCCTAATACAGCTTGTGTTTCTTTTTCTTTCTTTTCTATGGCCTTTCTTAACTTTTTTCCCTAACTTTTTTCCCTAACTTTGTTTAATAGGTCACATTTTGGAGTGATTGATTTGATATATTTACAAAGCTTTTCAAGTCAAGAATAGAACCCAAAACGGAATGGATTATACTTGGAATAATAGGAGAAGATACCAATTTAAATAAAGATCAAAATGTTTTTTTTAATTATGGGTTAATAATTGGAAAGAAATTGATACTTAAATTTTGGAAAAATACAACCATACCAACTGTTAAAATGTGGATTAGGAATATGATGGACATAGCACGCCTTGAAGAAATGAGACTCCGACTAATAGATAAATATGACCAATTCTTAAGGAGTTGGTCTCCTTTCATCGACTTTTTGGAATCATGTGATGCAGCGGTACCGTAAGGATTGCTGATTTCAGTTCATGACGCGGATAGATCTACATCTCCGAATACAGATTTGAAAAATTCTCTTTTAAGGGGCCTTCTCTTCTATTTCTACTTTCCACTTTCTCTCTTCCTTTTTTATTTTTTATATACACACTTCACGTTTTTCTACTCTCTACCATCTATTTTTCCACTTTTTCCTCTTTCTATTGTTTTCTTTTTCTTGTCTTGCTTACTTCCTTCTCATAACATAAAACTAGAAGTTGTACATAGAATGGATTACGGTATTACATAGTTGGCACCTAAAATTAGGTTCCACTGTACTGTTTTGTGCTGTATTAACTTCTAATAAAATAAAAAATAAATTAAAAAAAAGAAAAAAAAGAAATGGTGTCAGGATCTGGTGAGGGGGGATGAAAAATACGAAGTTGGTATATCCCTTTTTGCGTGGTTTTCCTAATAGAGCTTTTGTTTCTTTTTCTTTCTTTTCTATAGCCTGTTTCTTAACTTTTTTCCCTAACTTTGTTTAATAGGTCGTTCTTTTTGATCACTTTTTCACACTAACACGACTCTCTCTCACTTTCTTTACTTTCTTTCTTTCTATCTTTCCTTAAAGCTTAAAAAAATGAAGGGGTACAATAAATGTAACAAGATATATGTGGCTTGTACTATTGTAATTTACTGTACTTCTAATTTAAAAAAAAAAAAAATTATTGATTATTAAGTTATTGTATGATTGGTTATTGTTTATTTATTTGTTGTGATTACGGGCCTGTAAAGCTACAGCAAGTGAGAATCGCATTGCTCGATGGCTGGTATATGCTCATGATTTTGTGTACTAGTCATGTCTCTACTATTTATTTCATTCCCCTTACATGTTTTTCCTCTACATGCTAAATTTTTGTAAGGTGTCCTTGAGACTCTTGAAAGGCGCCCATAAATAAAATTTATTATTATTATTATTATTATCCCACCTTGAACAGCTGCCTGCGAAGTCAGTCTGAAGAAGGGTCTCGACCCGAAACTAGACACAAAATGCTGGAGTAACTCAGCGGGACAGGCAGCATCTCTGGATAAAATTTATGGGTGACGTTTTCGGGTCGAGACATTTCTTCAGCCCGATTTGAAACGCCACCTATTCCTTTTCGCCAGAGATGCTGCCTGTCCCGCTGAGCCACTCCAGCATCTTGTGAAGACGGGACTGGGGGCAAAGTATTCTCGACCTACGGCACCACCCAAGCCGCGGTGAGGCAGCTGCATGAAAGATCAGAGAGCCCTTTCCCTTATTTATTTTTCACGACTTAAATTTCTGAATGTCACATTTTGCCATTTTATACCAGGGTTTAATCTGCTCTTGTTCGCACCTGAGAAATGCTGTTGACTCAAGTGAGGGGAAACTCTTTGATGTTCAGTTGCTGTGTCGCTGGCTGCAGGTGATGGGGCAAAAAAATATTAACACTTCCTGGTCATTTAGACACCGGCTCAACAGATGAATGGTCAGAGGCCAGACGCCAGCCAGACAGCGACATAAATGAATGAGCCAACACTGCATAGGTCAGATTAGCACACAATGCCCACCGCAGAGATACTTGGCTGGCTTTAAACGATGGAAAGGACTTTCATATGAATATCCTGTAATTTCTCCTGCAGGGAAGAGCTGCAGACACTGGTTTAATTCTAAGATAGACACAAAATGCTGGAGTAACTCAGCGGGACAGGCAGCATCTCTGGAGAGAAGGAATGGGTGATGTTTCAGGTCGAGACCTTTCTTCTGACTGATCAAGGGTCTCTGAAGAAGGGTCTCGATCAGAAATGTCACCCGTCAAGTCAAGAGAGTTTATTATCATGTGTCCCAGATAGGACAATGAAATTCTTGCTTGCTGCAGCACAACAGAGTATTGTAAGCATAAATACAGAACAGTTCAGATCAGTGTGACCATATACCATAGAATTAAAAAAAAATATATATATATACATACATATATATTACACACACACACACACACTGACTTGGGCTCTGACTTTGACTCTGACATCGGGGGGAGAGGGATGTGCAGGGGAGAGATAAGTTTTTTTGCCTTCCATCACAGCGAGGAGGAGATGCGCTGTTATGGATGTCTGTGTAAATATGACTGCAGAAACAACATTTCACTAGCCTTATGAAAGTGACAAATAAATTGAGTTGTACACAGCCTGATAAAGTGCAATAGGCTGTTATAGTTCATAGTTTGAAGTTGAGTTTAATAGCCTGATGGCTTTGGGGAAGCAGCTATTCCTGAACCTGGATTACCAGATTTCAGGCCCCTGTACCTTCTACCTGAAGGCAGCGGGGAGATGAGTGAGTGGCCAGGATGGTGTGGGTCCTTGATGATGCTGGCAGCCTTTTTGAGGCAGCGACTGCGATAGATCCCCTCGATGGTGGGGAGGTCAGAGCCGATGATGGACTGGGCAGTGTTTACTACTTTCTGTAATCTTTTGCACTCCTGGAATGTCAGGTTGGCGAACCAAGCCACGATGCAACTGGTCGGCATGCTCTCTACCATGCACCTGTAGAAGTTCGAGAGAGTCCTCCTTGACAAACCGACTCTCTGTAATCATCTCAGGATCCACTCCTTCTATCATGAGATGCTGCCTGGCCCGCTGAGTTACTCCGGCAATTTGTGTCTTATCTCCCTGTAATAATTGTACAATATCACAAAGTTCATTTGTGCAACATCATCCGGGGACTCACTGAAGCTCAGTGCAGCCAACGCCAAGGCTCTGTGGGAGAGGACCACAGTCTAGGGTCCTTCTGCTGCTGGACATTGGGGGGGCAGAGTCTGGTGGGGCCACACCCCCCCCGCCAAACAAGGGAACGGAGATCACCCCTAGGGCCCACATGAGTGGCAAGGGTGTTCGGTAAATTTGTAAACACTACATTACGATGCAATGAATATATGTATAGCCTTCGAAAATGTTAGAAGATTTTTTTGCAACGGTTCCTGCACTGTACACTTTCTTTAAACATTGAATAAAGTTACTTTTCATTTTTATTTTAAAAGGTTGAGTTGCTGGCTTTCAGAGACCCGGAATTGATCCTGACTACGGGTGCTCTCTGTATGGAGTTTGTACGTTCTCCCCGTGACCTGCGTGGGTTTTATCCAAGATCTTCGGTTTCCTCCTACACTCCAAAGACATACAGGTTTATAGGTAGTCACCCCCCCTCACCGGTCTGAAGAAGGGTTTCAGCCCGAAACGTTGCCTATTTCCTTCGCTCCATGCACCTGCTGAGTTTCTCCAGCAATTTTGTGTACCTTCGATCTTCCAGCATCTGCAGTTCCTTCTTGAATGCATTTCATTGTCTCTGTACTGTACACTGACAATGACAATTAAAATTGAATCTGAATCTGAATCTGAATTGAACACAGGTTTATAGGTTAATTGGCTTGGTATAAATGTAAATTGTTCCTAGCATGTGTAGGATAGTGTTAGTGAGCATGGATCGCTGGTCGGCACAGACTCGGTGGGCCGAAGGGCCTGTTTCTGTGAATGTATGTGTTGCCGCTGAGAATGTCGGAAGAGTTTTTGCACAGCTCTTTTTGTACATATTAATAATTCTGAATTATTTTTGGAAATTAAAAAAATATATATGAACCCAGGGACATTGGGGAGGGGGGCAAGTCTGCCACAGACACCCCCTCAAACAGACATATCAATGCAGGCGGGGACATGAATGGCAAGACTGCTTGGCGTCAGGATAGTTTGTTCACACTACTGAATATAATGCTGATGAATGTATAATCGTTGTGAATGTCAGAAGAATTTTTGCACTGATCTCTGTTCTGTATCTTTTTTTATATTCTCAATAAAGTTTATTTTTTGTAAAAAGAAATTTGCGTTGAAGTTGGTTGTATTTTGAATAATCTTCAGTTCTACTATGGTGCTAAGTGCTGGAGTAACTCAGCGGGTCAGGCAGCATCTCTGGAGAATATGGATAGATGATGTTTCAGGTTTGGACCTCTCCTCAGGGCAGTATTCCAGCACTTAGCCCCAGCATTTTCTGTCCTATTTTGTGAGCCAGTACCTGCAGTTCCTTGTGTCTACAATTTTAATATGTATAAGAATTATATCCATGGAACTGTAAATTGAATGACACTTAATTTCATTACCAAAGTCTGTACAATATTGCCAGCTATCACATCCAGTTTTAAGTGTGTGCTACCAAATCGTTTTCAGTAGACACAAAGTGCTTTAGTAACTCAGCGGGTCAGGCAGCATCTCTTGAGAAAAAGGATGGGTGATGTTTAGGGTCAAGACCAGACTTCAGAGAGACATCACCCATTATTTTTCTCCAGAGATGCTGCCTGACCTGCTGTGTTACAGTTATAGAGTGACACAATGTGGAAACAGGCCCTTCGGCCCCAACATGCCCACCGACCAGCTACACTAGTCCCACCTGCCTGCGTTTGGTCCATATCCTATATCCATGTGTATACTCCAGCACTTTGTGCCTATCTTCGGTATAAACCAGCATCTGCAGTTCCTTTCCACACCAATAGTTTTCAGTATGCATCTAGTTTTAAATAAGTAGTGTTTTCTGCAGTGCTTTAATGAAACTTGCACTTCAGTTTTTCCCTTCATAGAACATGGTCACAAGCCCTTAGGCTACAAGGTTAATTCCCAGGATGGCGGGACTGTCTTATGCTGAGAGAATGGAGCAGCTGGGCTTGTACACTCTGTGGAGTTTAGTAGGACGAGAGGGGATCTCATTGAAACATATAAGATTGTTAAGGGCTTGGACACACTAGAGGCAGGAAACATGTTCCCGATGTTGGGGGAGTCCAGAACCAGGGGCCACAGTTTGAGAATAAGGAGTAAGCCATTTAGAACGGAGACGAGGAAACACTTGTCTCACAGAGAGTGGTGAGTCTGTGGAATTCTCTGCCTCATAGAGGGCGGTGGAGGCAGGTTCTCTGGATGCTTTCAAGAGAGAGCTAGATAGGGCTCTTAAAAATAGCAGAGTCGGGATATGAGGAGAAACATAGAAACATAGAAATTAGGTGCAGGAGTAGGCCATTCGGCCCTTCGAGCCTGCACCGCCATTCAATATGATCATGGCTGATCATCCAACTCAGTATCCTGTACCTGCCTTCTCTCCATACCCCCTGATCCCCTTAGCCACAAGGCCACATCTATATCCCTCTTAAATATAGCCAATGAACTGGCCCATTTACCCTCTGTGGCAGGAACCCTCTACTGATTGGGGATGATCAGCCATGATCACATTGAATGGCGGTGCTGGCTCAAAGGGCCAAATGGCCTACTCCTGCACCTGTTGCCTATTGTCCCAACGCAACCAATATGCCCCATCCAATCTAGACCCATTTTCCCCATAAACCCTCTAAATCTTTCCAATCCATATACCTGTCTAAATGTATTTTAAATGTTGTTATTGCATCTGCCTCTACTACTTTCTCTGGCAGCTTGTTCCATATATGTTCCACCCTCTGTGTATGAAAAAGTTATTTGTTAGTTTTCCCTCTCACCCTAAACCCTTGTCCTCTGGTTCTTGATTCCTCTACCTGTACTGGGAATGAAGTCTCTGTGCATTCACCCTATCTGTCCCCCACAATTGTATACACCTCTGTAAGATTACCCTTCAGTCTCCTACACTCAAAGGGAATAAAGTCCTTCTGAAGGGGCAGCTCCTCAAGTTTGGGCTCCACTTTAGTCCGACCCTAATGATTTTTGGGCACCCTGTACAGAGGGGGGAGGTGCGGGAGGGAGGAGGGGGTCTCACTGTCCGTCTGCTCCTGGGCCTGGCCTAGATGGTCCAGGCAGCGGATAGTCGATGGCAGCACAGTGGTCGGCTGCCCGCCCCTTTTCCGGGGTTACCTCCGTGCCTGCATGTCCCTGGAGAGGGAACACACGGTGTCCACGGGAACTCCGGAGACCTTCCGCGAATGCTGGTCGCCGCTGGAGGTCGAATGTATTGTTGATTAAATTGCTAATATTTGAATTTGATAACTTTGTAAAATGCCACTATAGACATTCTTTGATCGTGTTACCACTCTGTATTTTTGTTTGTTCTGAATAAAAGCATTTTGTATTTTTTTGAAAAGGAATAAAGTCCTAGCTTGCCCAGCCTTCCCCTACAACTCAGACCCTCGATTCCAGGAGACATCCTCGTGAATCTTCGCTGCATTCTCGCTAGGTTAATGACATCTTTCTTATAGCAGGGTGAGCAAAACTGAACACAATATTCCCAAGTGTAGCCTCAGCAACATCTTAGTGTCATAGAATCATACGGCTCTGAAACAGGCCCTTCGGCCCAACTCCTTCAAGCCCACTCAAGATGCCTCATCTAAGCTTGTCCCATTATCTGCTTTTGCCCCATATCCCTTTAAATCTTTCCTCTCCTTGTCTTGTACACTAGTTACATCAATTCATGTATTGAGTGTGTTATTCACACCATGCCCACAAAAATATCGTCACAGATCCACAGTTGGTGATTTATTAAAAATATGATTAAAATTTTAAAAGTGAAAACATGACAGGACATGGGGAGGACTAGGTTTAAGGTGAAGGGGAAAGAGTTAAAAGGAATCTGAGGGGTAACTTTTTCACACATAGGGTGGTGGGTGTATGGAACAAGCTGCCAGAGGAGTTAGTTGAAGCTGGGAATATCCCAACATTCAAGAAACAGTTAGACAGGTACATGAATAGGACAGGTTTAGAGGGATATGGGCCAAACGCGGGAAAGTGGGACTAGTGTAGATGGGACATGTTGGCCATATGAGCAGAATTAGGCCATTCGGCCCATCGAGTCTACTCCACCATTCAATCATGGCTGTCTATATTTTCCCTCTCAACCCCATTCTCCTGACTTCTGCTCATAACACTTGACACCCTTACTAATCAAGAACATATCAATCTCTATCTTAAAAAATATCAATTGACTAGGCCCCCCCCGCAGTCGTCTGAGGCAATGAACTCCACAGATTCACCACCCTCTGACTAAAGAAGCAGGCAAGATGGGCCGAAGGGCCTGTGTCCACTCTGCATGACTGGGAACTCTATGACACAGTCTCTATATTTTCTGTGGGTGCAGCAGCATCTATGGGGCGAAGGAAATAGGCAACGTTTCGTCCCGAAACGTTGCCTATTTCCTTCGCTCCATAGATGCTGCTGCACCCGCTGAGTTTCTCCAGCTTTTTTGTGTACCTTCGATTCTCCAGCATCTGCAGTTCCCTCTTAAACTCTATATTTTCTGTGATCTTCACATCTAATGAGGCCATAAACAGCTTTGAGGATCACTCCCCGACAACACACCACAAACTGATAACAATCTTCAACCAATCTTATCATCCAGTCGGTAACAATGCAGGAGTAGCCCTTTTTAAAGGTGGTTTTCCCAGTCGCCAGCACCTACTAGCAGCCAGGCACCATGTTCAACATGTGGACAGACTATCTAGAGTTGAGTTCGCTGGTGCAGAGTATGGTTGAATCCCGGCACTCACCGGCAGAATCGAGAATGGAGACGGTGTGGAGAACACTGGACACTGGGCTGGCCGATGTGCAGAGCTGGAGGGCAGCTGGTGACTCAAGCCAACCTGTCTGGAAGAACAGCGTTACCGAGATACAACACACACCAGAAGCGATGAGGAGCCAGGGTTTGATGGAACTGGGGGCTGGCCAATTTTTGACAGCAGACACCGGTGCTGTAGGAAGAATGTATCGCAAAGGCATGAAGGAGCATCGTCTGCTCAATGTATTGGGGGAATCACAGCACATCCCATTGATTCACAATTCTCCATCTCCCCACAGAAGTGCAGAAAGACAAGCTGGTGTATGGAATTGTGAATCCAATGTCCTGCCATTAAAACATAGAGAGGTAAGACATAACTTGCTGGAAGACCTCTTTCCATCGACAGGAGGCTCTGGAGATAAGAAGGCATCCGGAGAACTTTTAGTTGTGCATTTTGGGGAGAATGGCCTGCTCCTCAGGGGAGACATGTCAGACTGTGATTTCACTGCCAGTAAGATGGGTCAACAGTCCAGTGTATGTACATTCTGTAAACGAAACGGAGAGTCGAGAAAGACCTACACTTCACATATCCTCAAAGACGCAAGCGGCAAGGTTGTTTGTCCAATTCTACGTGGATACACCTGCCCGCTGTGCAATGCCACTGGGGACAAAGCACACACCAAACGCTTCTGCCATCTTCAAGGTAACTATCGATCTACCTACAGGAAAACATCCAGAAACATGGACAGCTAAGACTTGTTAGTAAACCACGCTGCAATGTGGCATTTTGGGTCGAGAGCCGTCCTCAGAGGAAAGTCACCCATCCCTTTTCTCCAGAGATGCTGCCTGACCCACTGAGTTGTAGAGTCGTAGAGTGATACAGTATGGAAACAGGCCCTTCGGCCCAACTTTCCCACACCGATGTTAATCATCATCGTTAATGTAGCATAATATATGTAGCAAACGTTTGATACTTTGATATTTTGCTTCTATGCTCTGTGGAGTTTCTTGTAATACTTAATAACAGCCCACAAGTTTAGCAAATTTATCTCTGTCACCCCGGTGTGTCAGTCAAGATCACTTTAGTTTGAAAAGCAGTGTTTTCATTGTTAATTAAAATTGGCAATGTTGTACTGGCTGATGCCAAACTGACCGATCAGTCAAGATTAACGCAAAAAGCTGGAGTAACTCAGCGGGACAGGCAGAGAGAAGGAATAGAAAACGTCACCCATTCCTTCCCTCCAGAGATGCTGCCTGTCCCGCTGAGTTACTCCAGCATTTTGTGTCTATCTTTGGTTTAAACCAGCATCTGCAGTTCCTTTTTACACATATCAGTCAAGTTGACTTTGGTTTGAAAATTAGTACGTTTAATAGTTCATTAAAATTAGCAATTGATATTGTAATCACTTTATTTCAAAGTTGTACTTATTTATATTGATCTAAATAAAATAAATATTTTTTAGGTTTTTCCTGTGATGGATATTTTAAAATGCAAACATCATTGCGGTAAAACAAAGCCTAGTTTTCTATTTGTGCCTTCCTCTGTTTACCCAATAACCCCGATGCTTATTTGGTCTAGAGTCAGCTGTGTAAATAGTCTGAAGAAGGGTCTTGATCTGAAATGTCACCCATCCATGTTCTCCAGAGATGCTGCCTGAAGTTACTCCAGCACTTTTATAGTCAAGTCAAGAATTTGTCACATACAAGGGTCTTGGCAATGCTCGCGGAACAACAAAACAACCAAACAAATTATAAACACAAGTAACACCATATATTTTACGAAGGTTCTGAAGACTGGTGAAAAGGCGTTTACCCATTGTCTTCTCTCCAGTGATGCTGCCTGTCCCGCTGAGTTTGCCTGACTCCGGCATTTTGCAGGGGTGTCTCTTATTTTTTGCTCTGGTGTCCTGTTGTATAGTTCCTGCAGGGGGGTGACCTGCAGTTCCTAGTGCGTCCCGACACTGAAGCCTTCTTGTCCTCACCAATTCCGAACCAGATGGTTTTCTTCACAGATGCGCAGAAGCACTGCCTCGACACTCGTTTCCGCCTGCTACTCCAAATCATTTTTGAGAAGAGTCTTTCTTCAGCTTAGGATATGGATTCTAATGTATACAGACCAGGGAAAGAATCCTGAACGGTTTCATCATTGCTTAACATAAACGAAAAGCGGTAACTCAGCTAAAAAAATATGCAAAACTGACAAATGTTTCTAGAAAGAGTTCCTGACCTGAAATCGTTCCCTATCCATGACAACGGTGTTCTGAACCAGATCCAGACCTACCGCTGCCTGATCCTGCCGAGTTACTCCAGCACTTTCCCGCTGTACTTTTTTCTTATAAACCAGCATCTGCAGTTCCCCACACTGAAACTCTCTCCACATATATCGTTGAGTTACTCCAGCCTTTTCTTCAGCCTAATGTATACAGCCTTTTATAAAACGATCTCTAAAAAAATATGCAAAACTGACAAATGTTTCTAGAAAGAGTTCCTGACCTGAAACGTTACCTATCCATGTTCTCCAGAGATGCTGCCTGACCTGCCGAGTTACTCCAGCACTTTTAACTATGTCCTACCTGAACAACTATTCCTACTTGTTCAGGTAGGAAGTACCTGCTAAAAAAAAGTGACTGAACTGTCAATGAACTGAGGAATTAATGTTTTTTTTTCCCAATTTAATAGTGCCAACCAACATCCATTCACGATTGAAATTAACGAAAGACCCATGTGATACAGAACAGCACCAGTACAGGCCCTTCGGCCCACATTGTCCATGCTGAACATGATGCCAAGTTAAACTAATCTCTTCTGCCTGCATGTGGTCCATTCCGAACATATTCATTTGGTGGGCAAGACAGCTTTTATTAGTTTCTACGCACCTACATTCACCTGTCCCACCTGATTTTCCCCTCCCCCTCCCCCCCACTTTCTTCACCTCTCCTGTTCCCCACCCACCTGCTTCCATCATTCACCCATCAACCAGCCTTTGGCCTTAATCCCATCCCTGATACTGCCACCTACTCTTCCTTCTCAGCCCTAATGTAGGCACTCGACCCAAAACATGAACTTACTGCGTATTAACCTGCTGAGTTCTTCCAGCATTGTCCCTCGCTGCTCTACATACCGGCATCTGCAGTCTGTGTTATCCACGCACAACTTTCCTAACAAGTAGTTATTGTCTTACTGGGGTGGGAGATTGGAACCTGCATGTGGTCCACCCTGTTTTGACGAATGCAATCAACCCGTCATGCACAATCAAATAAGATCAAATAGAACAAGTTGTCCTACAACTTTAGGCTGTGCACGCCATACACAAGAAGATTGTCTTACTAACGTGAGTCAAGTTCAAGTTCAAGTGAGTTTATTGTCATGTGTCCCTGTATAGGACAATGAAATTCTTGCTTTGTTTCAGCACACAGAACATAGTAGGCATTTACTACAAAACAGATCAGTGTGTCCATATACCATTTTATATATATATATACACATATGCTTGGGAGGCCGAATAAAGTAAATAGAGTCATACAGGGTGTAAACAGGCCCTTCGGCCCACCATGCCCATGCCGATGGACGTGCCCCATCTATACTAGCCCCACCTGACTGCATTTGGCCCATATCCCTTTAAACTTATCCTATCCATTTACCTGTCTAAATGTTCTTAAACCTTGTGATAGATACAAAACCTTTAGTTTTGTAATGTTTAGCTAAAATCATTCATTGCAATCTTTTGGTTGAGAAACGGGGCGGTTTATACTTTGTTAGACTAAGGAACCCCATTGCATCCTTAAAGGTTCATTGGAAAGTAAATGAATATGCATTATGTTTCCAAGACGTGAGCGTCCCTGTGCAAGACCACACATTGTGACATTTGGTTGTAATCTTCCAGCATGTGTTGATTGCATGCAAGAGTGAGAGCAAGAGCTGCCAGGAGCCACTTTATTGCTGCTGTGTCAGTGTGTTTTAAACCACACCGCAGGCATTTATAGACACAAAGTGCTGGAGTAACTCAGCAGGTTAGACAGCATAAGGACATGTGACCCTCCCTTTTCTCCAGAGATGCTGCCTGACCCGCTGAGTTTCTCCAGCACTTTATAAGGTAGACAAAATGCTGGAGAAACTCAGCGGGTGAGGCAGCATCAATGGAGGGAAGGAATAGACGACGTTTCGGGCCGAGACCCATAAGGTCATAAATGATAGTAGAATCAGGCCATTCGGCCCATCTATTACATAGAAATTAGGTGCAGGAGTAGGCCATTCGGCCCTTCGAGCCTGCACCGCCATTCAATATGATCATGGCTGATCATCCAACTCAGTATCCCGTATTCTACTCCACCATTCAATCATGGCTGATCTATCTCTCCTAACCCCATTCTCCTGCCTTCTCCCCATAACCTCTGACACCTGCACTAATCTATCTATCTCTGCCTTAAAAATATCCACTGATTAGGGCTCCACAGCTTTCTGTGGCAAAGAATTCCACAGATTCACCACCCTTTAATTGACAAAATTTCTCATCTTCTTCCTAAAATAATCATCCGTTAATTCTAAGGCTCTGACCTCTAGTCCTAGACTCTCCCACTGGTAGAAACATCTTCTCCGCATCCAATTGCGTCTATCTTCGGAATAAACCAGCATCTGCAGTACCCCTCCATTGTCAGAGTGAGGTTAAACGCATATTGGAACAGCATCTCATATTTCGGTTGGGCAGCTGTCAACCTAGTGGTATGAATTTGATTTCTCTAACTTCAAGTAACCTTTGCATTCTCTCTCCATCCCTCCCCCACCCAAATCATACCAGCCTCTCCTTCCTACCGAACAGACAGCTAACAATGACCTGTTTCCTTTATCATCAATACTTTTTTGCATATCTTTCATTCATGTGTTCCATATCTCTCTGCATCACCGTCTATATCTCGTTTCCTTTTCCTTGACTCTAGTCTGAAGAAGGGTCTTGACCCGACACGTCACCCATTCCTTCTCTCCAGAGATGAAATATAAATGATTTACCCCTTTAAGAATAAGGGGTAAGCCATTTAGAACGGAGACAAGGAAACACTTTTTCTCACAGAGAGTTAGTTGTGGAGGAGTGTGGAATTCGGCTTCGCCTCAGAGGGCAGTGGATGACCGGTGATCTCTGGATACTTCTCAAGAGAGAGCTAGATAAGGGCTCTAACTCCCTCTTAAAGATAGTCAAGAACAGGGGATATGTGGCGAGAGTTCCAGAGTCAACGGGAAAAAAAAAAGTTCTTCTCATCTCGGTTTTAAAAGGATTTCCCCCTTATCCTTAAGCTGTGACCCCTGATCACTTCCCCATCGGGAGCAATCTTCCTGTGCTGCCTCCAACCCCTTAAGAATTTTGTAAGTTTCTATAAGCCCCTAATCTTCTTGCACATATTCCAGTCTTTCTTGATATAGTCCTGACATCCCAGGAATCAGTCTGTTGTGAGTCTGTGGAATTCTGTCTCAGAGAGTGGTGGAGGTCGGTTCTCTGGATACTTTCAAGAGAGCTAGATAGGGCTTTTAAAGATAGCGGAGTCAGGGGATATGGGGAGAAGGCAGGAACGAGGTACTGATTGGTGATGATCAGCCATGATTACATTGAATGGCCGAATGGCCTACTCTTGCACATATTGTCTATTGAGATGCTGCCTGTCCTGCTGTTACTCCAGCATTTTGTGTCTATCTTCAGATTAAACCAGCGTCTACAGTTCCTTTCTACCCATTTCCCCACCATTTTTTTTTGTAATCTGCAGTTCTTTGTTTCCACGTGTATAACATCTGCTTGAGAAACACACATCTTGAGCTGTGTGCTGCTGACACGTTCAGCGCTGGTTCTAAATTGAAACATTCCTCAGGGATTGCTGTGCTCACAACCTAATAGAATGCACCTTTAGAGGTTACTTAATCAATTTTATATATTATTTTAATAATTAATATTGAATGAGCTTGACTTTTAACGCAAACTTACCCATCCTAGTTTTGTTAGCCAGAGAGTGAGGTGTCAAATGTAAATGGTAGTTATATTCTGCTGCTGTGAAAAATAATAATTGGTGCGACTGAGTCCTGCAGTTTAAATCTCTAATTACCCCACTTCATGTTTGTGTTTTTGGATCTTCTCCAAACAATCCCTGCTCATTTATTTTTCCATTGCCCCAGCAGTCATTCTTGTGTGCTGTTAACTTTTTTTTTTTGTTCAGTGTCTCATTTGCAAGGCTTTTCAAATTCCAGCCAAGAGCCCCCAAGTGCAGCTGAAACCTCTCCATATTCGGTTCTTGTGTGGCAGATTCCTAGAACTGCTTCAGAAACTACAATTGACAGATTCATTTTCTGGATACAGTTCTGAGAAATTTGGTGGTTGCGGGTGGTGTGTGTGGTACTGTACATATTATAAGTGTGTAATATTTTTATCTTTTAAAACTTCTGCTCATTAGTCACAAAAATAATGAAAATTAGTAAGTTTAATAGATCATTAAAATTAGCAATTGATATTATAATCACTGTATTTCAAAGTTGTACTCCTTTATATTGTTTTAATAAATAAAATAAGTATTTTTTAAAGTTTTTCTTGTGAAGGTTATTTTAAAAATACAAACATCATTGCAGTAAAACAAAGCCTGGTTTTCTATTTGGGCCTTACTCTGTTTACCCAATAACGCCCAATGCTTATTTGGTCGGTGTATATCTAGAGCAAGGTCCATAAATAGTCTGAAGAAGGGTCTCGATCTGAAATGTCAGCTATTCATGTTCTGCATAGATGCTGCCTGACCCACTGAGGTGTGTAATATTTTTATCTTTTAAAACTTCTGCTTATTATTCACAAAAATAATGAAGGTAGAAAAATGATGCTCTGCAGACTTGCTCGATGACAAAGGCTTCCAACTTGAAACGTCGTCTGTCCATATCCTCCAGATAGGTTGCTTAGTTTATTTTAGAGATACAGCATAGAAACAGACCCTTCAGCCCACTGAGTCCATATTAACTATCAATCACACTAATTCTGTTATCCTACTTTCATGCCTTGGTATAATTGTAAATTGTTCCTAGTACGTGTAAGAGCGTGTAAATGTATCGGCATCGCTGGACAGCGCAGACTCGGTGTTCCGAAAGGCATGCTTCCACGCTGTACCTCTAACCTTCATACCTGTGGTGAGTTAAGGGAGATGAAACTTCACAACGTATGTTGTATATATTACAAAAGCAGTTTAGATCACCTTGCTATAGGAGGGATATCAGTAAGCTGGAAAGAGTGCAGAACGTTATGAGGTTGTTGCCAAGAATAGTGGGCATGAGCTTTAGGGAGAGGTTGGGTTGGCTAGGATTTTATTCCTCAGAGTGCAGGGGGCTGTGGGGTGATATGCAAGAGATGTATAGAATCATGAGGGGAATAGATAGGGTGGCTGCAGAGTTCTTTTTCCAGGGTGGAGGAATCAAGAACTAGAGGGCATAGAAATCAAGAACTAGAGGGCATAGGTTTAAAGTGCGAGGGGAAAGTTTTAATATGAACCTGAGGGGCAACCTTTTCACACAGAAAGCACATGCCGTTGAGGTAGGTACAGTACAACAATTAAAGGTCAGGTGCATGGACAGGTATGGTTTAGAGGGATGCAGGAATTGCTTAGATGGGGCATCTTGGTTGAGTTGGGCCGAAGGGCCTGTTTCCATGATGTATGACATGTACAAATGATTACATATTACATATAATGATTACATATATACTATCCTTCATTGAGAGATCAGTTGATTGCCGACCTTATTAAGAAACAAACTTTTATTTAATCCAGTTTATGAAAATTTCAATATAATAAGAACTACATCAAAATGGGGCAGTAGCATTGCTCCCTACCTAAAGATCATTCACCGAAAGAACATTCTAACCGCTGCAAAACGACAAATTATGCCCCAGGATAACTCTCCATAGCTGGTATGTCGAGTGACTCGAATAGAAACACAAAGCAAAGGACTCTCACCCACATGTTCTCATGAATCAGCACAAGGTACACACATTTTTCAATTAATACTACAGTCAAACAATATGAAAGAGAAAGACATTGGTGGTAAATTTCTGCCACCCACAGTGATGTGATGAAATATTTCTCACAAGACAACAAGATGTTTTCCTGACAGCCTGAGATGTTACTGGCTGGGTTTTCACACCCTCTATACTATTTACCACAACTTTTCTGAGGACTACTTATTTCAGACAGGTGATGGTGAACTTTTGATTTTTTTTTTAAAAAGTCACAATCTATTTTTCTTTATCCCTTCCTGTCCAATTAAAACTCTCCTTATTTGACAATTGCTTTTAAAATTGTCTATGAAAGGGAAAACAGAATCAGAGTTGAAGGTAGCTAACGATAGACATAAAAAGCTGGAGTAACTCAGTGGTTCAGGCAGCATCACAGGAGAAAAGGAATAGGTGACGTTTCGGGTCGAGACCTTTCTTCAGACTGAGAGTGAGGGGAGAGGGAAAGACTCTCAGTTTGAAGAAGGTTCCTCGACCCGAAACATCACCCATTCCTTTTCTCCAGAGATGCTGCCTGCCCCACTGAGTTACTCTAGCTTTTTGTGTCTATCTTCGGTTTGAACCAGCATTTGCAGTTGCTTGCTACATATTGAAGATAGCTACATTTCACAAGGTGGGAACCAGGGATCTAATAGAATTGATGCTTGGCCCTCTCTTGTTCATCATCTACATAAGTAAAGGTTCAGAAGCAGGAATTTCAACATTTGTGACCAGAACCAAATTGAAGGATGTGAGTCAGACAGAGGACTGGCTCAACACAGGAGAGTATTAATAAGCCTGAAGAATAAGTGTGCAACTGAATTTCAAAATAAGGCAAGTATGCGATGTATATTATGGCTACATGAATAAGGAGCCCATGCGATCCTTGGAAAATAATGAGGTGCAGGAAGAGGGAAGTATATATAAATACACAAATAAATGCTAACAGTCAATGCAGGCTAATGAATCTCTGCAGCTTATTTCTGGAGAAGAAATTGGAATGTAAACAACTAACGTTGGGTCTTTACAGAACAATGCTTCATGAAACTTGGAATGCTGTTTATATTAAATGGAGTTGCAAGTTTTGGTGGTGCGACAAAGATTAGTTAAGATGGTATCGTATTTCAGATAATCAGGAAAGATTGATTATACAGGCTCTTTTCAATAGAAACAGGAGAACTGAGGGGTGATTATATAATGAAACTTTTGCGAAAAGGATGTTTTCTCTCGTGCAAGATCTATAAAATAGTGCTTGGAACAAAAGATCTTAGAGCTATAAGATCTTTGCTTGGAACAACGTCAAAGGAGGATTTCATGGAAACGTACTTACCAGGGGGTGTCTGCAATTTGGAACTTGTGAGCACAAATAGTATTGAAGTGAGTGGACCTTGTGGGCAATTAGTATTGAAGTGGTCCAGATGCATTTAGAGGGAAGCTTGCTAAACACTGGGGAGAAAGGAACAGAAAGATACCTGGAGATTTAAATGAGACAGAGAGCTTTTAGTGCAGCATAAACTACAAGTGGACATGTTGAGGCAACTGGCCTGTTTCTATGCTGCAAGTACGTCAGTGACTATTGTGAACACCAGCAAGCCCCAACTTTTTTCACAGATCTTTTCTCTTCAGTAAATATGGTACATTTGCCGCTCCTTTTGGGAAGTGTGGGTGTCTGCTGGTAGCTCTTGCTTTCCTGGTTTTGTGCCTTTTCATGCTTTCTAGCTCCCGGTGAGTGATCATAATGATACGACTGCAAAGAAATTACCAAGAAACAGTTACAACATTGTACATATATGTAGTTTATAAGATAATATGGTCAATGATTTAACTTTCCAGCTAAATATTCTGGCCAGCCCTGCCTTGTTCAGTCCTTTACCTCTCTCCAGTACATCCCCCCCCCCCCCCCCCCCCCACTTTCAGTCTGAGTGGGGTTCCTGACCCGAAGCATAACCCATCCTTTTTCTCCAGAGATGCCGTGTAATCCGTTGAGTTACTCCAGTACTTTGTGTCTATCTTCGTTATAAACTGGCATCTGCAGTTCTTTCCTACACATCAAACTTCCCAGACTGGCTTTGTGTGCAATGCTCACAGCATTCAAACAGAGACTGCGGATTTCAACACCCGCCTTCAGCACGGACATTGTGGGTCGAAGGGCCTGCTCCTGTGCTATACTGTTCAATGTTCTATATGACTGCAACTAATAAGGCAAATAATGTTATAAAAGATACAAAGTTCTGGAGTAACTCAGCATGTCAGGCAGCATCTCTGGAGAACATGGTTGGATGACATTTTGGATCAGGATCCTTGTTTGTGTCTTATTTTATAAACCAGCATCTGCATTTCCTTGTGTCTGGCAGTGTGATGGTTTAGTTTAGAGATATAGCGTGGAAACAGGTCCTTCGGCCCACCTAGACCGTGCCGACCAGCGAGTCAACTATAGACTAGTTCTGTCTTACACACTAGGGACAACTTACAAAAGCCAACTAAACCTGCACGTCTTTGGAATGTGGGAGGAAACCGGAGCACCCGGAGAAAACCCCACAAGGTCACAGGGAGAACGTACAAAATCTGCACAGACAGCACCAGTGGTCATGCTCGAATCTGGGTCTCTGACGCTGTAAGGCAGCAACTCTATGTTTAGTAAAATACCTAAAGTTCTGCTGAACAAGAACTGTAAGTTCTTTTGGTCCTTGCTCAACAAAAACCACCAAGGACATGTTAGCAGGTCACTTGTGTTTTATTTATTTACATTATGGCCACCGCACTTTACTGTTAGTTAACCTTTCACCAAAATTTCCTATCCAGATGGTAATCCTGCATTCTGCGGTGCTTGTGTGGAGGAGACATTAGCTTTAATTCCAAGGAATAATAAACCACTAGGCTTTTTATGGAAGAACATTAAGCACTTCGCCTCATCATGCTGCAGAATAATCAAGGAAGAAACATCCATACAGGCTGTACTTTATGAAGGAATTCATGTTTCATTTGGACTCGATGATCTGAAGTTAAATGCAATACCCCTTCAGAAATGCAAACATGCCTTGGCCTGAAGTAAAGACACAATGTGCTGGAGTAACTCAGCGGGTCAGGCAGTAACTGGATAATATAGACATGCGATGTTTCGAGTCAGGACCCTTCTTTGGATATATGAAGTAGAGTCCCGATTCAAAACGTCACCTATCCATGTTCGCCAGGGATGCTGCTGTGACCCGCTGAATTATTCCAGCACGTTGTGTCGTTTTGTTGTGTTGCAGCATCTGTTTCTTGGTTTATATGACTGTCCAGGACAGGTTAAACAACTCTGCGATTTCTTACAGTCTTGTGTGTTTTCAAACCATGCTGTGTTGCTGGTAGTTACTGCAAACAGCTTTGCTTTAATTCCAGATTTTATTGAGTGTTATCACTTGAGTGTGATCCAGAGTGTTATTCCAGACTTGAGTGTTATCTCCTCTGCTGCAGTGGTGGGAATGTTCTACCAGTTGCCCTTTCACTGCTATGGGGTTTCCAACGCTGCAGAAACACATATAAAAGTCCAGATGCAACTTGCAACCTCATGCCTGAATGACGGCCGTGCTGGCGATTACCTCTATTGAACATAATTAGGGTGTACGGGGTGTTGACAACTAAAGAGTCAAAGAAATAGAAGGTGAAACTGATCATTTGTTCCTTTAATAGGGGAATTGCGAATGGAACAAATGTCCTCAGACTCTTGTTCTCGTTAATTCCTCTTCTTCAAATAAAAATTTATTTTACGAGCTAATTACCTCCTACCTTTTTACTTTCCTCCCCGGCATAATCTCTTCCTGGCATTACTCATACTGTGAGATTACTGTAACAAAATTGGCCACATCTAGTGCTGCTTTTGGCTGGCTACTTGAATGCGTACAAGAGCAAGCATTGAGTAAGGGGGTCGGGTTCCCTCACCCATGGAATTGCTTGGCCCGTGCACAGTTTCCCCCGACACTGAGCCTGTATGTGAACTGGCAGCCCAAATACTCCAGATAACATACATATTTCCTTAAAAGTAATCGCACAGCATTCCCTTAGGTCTCCAGTGATTTAAATTTGTGTGTAAAATATGGATTTGAGCACAAACATACCTCCTTTGGTTCATTCTATATACCCACCACTTCCCATTAAATCTTTCCCCTCTAACCTAAAACCTATGTCCTCTGATTTTGATTCCCCTACTCTAGATGAAAGACTGTGCATCTACCCCATCTATTCCCCTCATGAGCTCACACACCTTTATAACTGATCATAGATTTATACCTAAGATAGACACAGAAAGCTGGAGTAACTCAACGGGACAGGCAGCATCTCTGGAGGAGGAATGGGTGACGTTTCAAGAATCTTCTTCATACCTTCTCTCCAGAGATGCTGGCTGTTCCGCTGAGTTACTCCAGCTATTTGTGTTATCTTAGGTATAAACCAGCATCTGCAATTCCTTCCTACACAGAATTATATACGCCTCGCATGGAGGAGTCAGCAGCAACTGCCCTCATAGGTAGATTTGCTAACACATGATTGATGCGTTCCCAAGGATCTCAGCGGGACAGGCAGCATCTCTGGAGGAGGAATGGGTGACGTTTCAAGAACCTTCTTCATACCTTCTCTCCAGAGTATTATAGAAAATCGTGTTAGAAAGATAATTTTGTCAATGAGGGAAAAGGGATCAGGAGTTAGAAAGTTACAATAACAAAGTTATTTTGTTTAAGAAGGAACTGCAGATGCTGGAAAATCGAAAGTAGACAAAAGTGCTGGAGAAACTCAGCGGGACAGGCAGCTGCCAGAAATTGGCTACCAGAAATTGGAGAATTCAATGTTTATGCCACTAGGGTGCAGACTGCCCAAGCGGAATATGAGGTGCTGCTCCTCCAATCTCTGGTGGTGCTCACTCTTGCCATGGAGGAGGCCCAGGACAGAGAGGTCGGATTCGAAATGGGAGGGGGAGTTGAAGTGCTGAGACACCGGTTCGGAATGGGAAAAATAAAGTTATTTTTTCTGCAGGATTTAAAAAAACATAAAGGTCATTTCAATAGCAGTAAGTTTTCTTTGGGTTACTGCAAGGTAAAATACCAAAGGTTGTACATTGTTCACAGAATATCATTGCATAAGTGTCAATTGAAGTGATTGCCTGTTAATTTCAATGGCCACCCGCGGTTAAAGTAGCAACTGTGTAGTTAAGAGAATGATTACCGCAGGGAATAATTTCCCCCCCTAAACTGTTGAAACCTTTTTTTTCTGATTGTCAATTTCCAAAGTAACTTTTAAGTGGTTCGCTATTTGTCGATCAAAATTATGTTGTGATGAATATTTGGACTGCTTGATACAAACAGTGTTCCTGGATTCATAACCCGTGTTACAATAGAACTACCTTACAGTCATACAGCATGGAAACAAACCCTCGGCCCAACCCGCCCATGCCAACTGCCCTTCTACACTAATCCCACCTGGTTGCATTTGCCTCATCGGTCTCAAAACCTTTCCTCTCCATGCACCTGTCCAAATATCTTTTCAACGTGGTTATAGTGTCTACCTCAACTACCTCCTCCGGCAATTCATTCTATATTCATTCATTCATTCATACATTCATTCATTCATTCACTGGCTCATCTCCAGTTGGTTCAGAATGCTGCTGCTCGCCTTTTAACAGGGACTCGAAAGAGGGAGCACATATCGCCAATTCTGGCCTCCCTCCACTGGCTCCCGGTGCACTTTCGAGTTCATTTTAAGATACTGTTATTTGTTTTTAAATCTCTGAATGGGCTCGCCCCGCCTTACCTCTCTGAGCTGCTCCACCCATACGCTCCTGCCCGGTCCCTCAGGTCAGCTGGTCAGCTGCTCCTGGAGGTACCGAGGTCTAGTCGGAGGCTCAGAGGGGATAGAACCTTCTCTGTTGCTGCTCCGGCACTCTGGAACACCCTGCCGTTGCACATCAGACAGGCCCCCTCACTGTCCATCTTCAAATCCAGTGTTAAAACACATTTGTACTCCCTGGCTTTTGACCATGCCTGAGGCTTTGCTTCTGTTTGTGGTGTTTTTGATGTTTCTTTATTTTACATGTCTTTTCCTACTACTTCTTTTGATTGTTATTTTTGGTGTGTATTAACTTTTTTGTCAATGATTAGTGATGTACAGCACTTTGTTGCAGCTATGTTTGTTTTTAAAGTGCTCTATAAATAAAATTATTATTATTATATTATATACCCACTATATACCCACAGTGTGAAAAAGTTGCCCCTCGATTCCCATTAATTCTTTCCTCTCTCACCTTAAACCCATATCCTCTGATTCTTGATTCCCCTACTCTGGGTAAAAGACTGCACATCTACCTTATCTATTGCCCTCATGATCCTTATACCATTATAAAATCACTCCTCATCCTCCTACGCTCCATGGAATACAGTCCTAGCATGCCCAATCTCTTCCTCAAGCCTTCGAGTCCTGACAACGTGCTCGTAAATCTTCTCAACACTCTTTCCAGCTTAACAACATTTTTCCAATAGCAATATAAAGTGTTAACAGAACACGATTCACTGTTAAAAGAACTGTGATCATATTTATACTGGGTGTTTCATCTGCAGCATTTGCACAGAATTCTAAGCAGTTGTATAAAATGTTGAATTACGTACCACTGTTGGAATGCTTTCAAATGTATAAACATTACTCACTTGATTTTGGAAAGTTCATTAATGAGCCCACAGACGACATGTGTGGCATCTTCTTCTTCTGCAAAAGAAAGGGACTGCCAATCTGCCTCACTGCAAGCACATCAAGAGCAGACACATTTAGATTGCAGCAACACTCACTAAGGTCACCAATACTGAATCTGACAAGAACTATTAGGGGCAATTTTCAACTCATGACCTCTTGCCTTATTTCCTGGTTGGCAGACAAAAATTGGGAGAACGAGAAATGGCAGAACTACTCGGGGATAATAAGAGCCACATCCTCACAGCGCCAGAGACCCGGGTCGATCCTGACCTCGGGTGCTGTCTGTGTGGAGTTTGCATATTCTCCCAAGGGAGAAATGTCAAATGCTACAGGAGTTAGCTTTAAGATGAGAAAGGAAAATTTGGATGGAGACGTGCGAGAGGTTTTCTTTCCCCACATAGAGAGTGGTAGATGCCTGGAACATGCTACCAGGTGGCAGTGGTTGGGGCACAATGGTGGAAGCAGACACGATAGTGACAATTACGTGGCCTTTAGTCAGGCAGATGAAAATTCAGGGAATGGAGGGATATAGATAACGTAACAGTTGGTATTGGTTTAATTTGGCATAATGGTCGGTACACACATCATGGGCCGAAGGGCCTGTTCGTAACTGCACTGCCCTATATTCTACAATCAAAACTAACCTTGTAGGAATTAGATCGAGTCTTCCCTGTAAGCGGAACTATAGAATTTGTATGAAATTTAAATCAGACACAAGGGAACGCGATAGCAATGTACTAACAAGCTCAAGTTGTGCTTTTTAATTAAAAATCATGGTTAGTGTTTTACTAATACCTTAAATGGAGGTCTTCCAACTCTGATGAGAAATTAGCATTATCCTGAGGGGCAATGAGCAGTAAATCATCCTTCATATCCTTGTTATCCGTCACTGGTTTAACGAGTTCCAATCCATAACCTTTATCATCTATGAAGCAGATATGAGTTAATTCTTTTAATTAGTAATTACAATAGCTTTCTGTACATTTACAATTCTAGAGATTGCCTGACTGAAAGTTTATATTCCATATATCCAGAGCCAAGGAAGCCACTCTGTTAACACTTCACTAAATTATGTAACATGAGCAAATAATCAAAATATGTGTTCGTTATCTCTCTGATTGAGTTCCAACATATCCAGATACAATGAAGTTTCTGCATCAGATGTTTAAACATTTACACCTATAAAGTCTAATGTATAGGGTAGACAAAAATGCTGGAGAAACTCAGCGGATGCAGCAGCATCTATGGAGCGAAGGAAATAGGCAATGTTTCGTCCCGAAACGTTGCCTATTTCCTTCGCTCCATAGATGCTGCCGCACCCGCTGACTTTCTCCAGCATTTTTGTCTACCTTCGATTTTCAAGCATCTGCAGTTCCTTCTTGAACAAGTCTTATGTACAGGTAGGTTTAGGTTTTTGGATATGTACAGTCAAAGACTTGAAAGAAAATTGTGAAACATGTTGCATAAAAAACAATGAATAAACATAGACTTTAATCCAAACATAAGCATTACCTGGATGAACCATGCCTGGAATGGATTTGGAAAGAGTCTGAAAAAAAAAATGAAAATGTTAGTGAAATATCAAAGAACCTGTACAAAAAGGACAGAAATTTGAAAATGTATACTTGGCTGAGTAAGAGGTACAGAAATTTGAAAATGTATGCCTCCAGATTTTCTACGAACAGTCCCTTCCCTAACAGGCAGATTCTCAAACAGTCCAGTCCCGTATAGGAAACGTGAAGAAGGGTTTCGGCCCCCAAAACGTTGCCTATCTCCTTCACTCCATAGGTGCTGCTGCACCCGCTGAGTTTCTCCAGCATTTTTGTGTACCTGTGACAGTACTCTCCACAGCTAAAGTGCAGGACTGACCTCCTATCTACCTCTCGAACTATCTTAATCGGACTTGGGTGCTATATCTTTGCACTAATGGCTTTATTCTTTATCTTCGCACTGATGGTAGTCATGCCCTGTCTTATCTTTCACTGCTTAGCATGCAAACAAAAGCTTTTCACTGTACCTCGGTACACATGGCAATAATAAACTAAACTCTGATGCAGCAAAACAAAGTCAGATTCAGCACTGAGCATCATCCACCCATTTATACCGATTCTACTTTTATTCTCCCATTCCCTTCAAACTCCGCCAGATTCTACCACTCACCCACACACCAGGAAGGATTCAGTGAATAATTAAGCCACCAACCATCTCTGGGTAGTGGAGGGAACGAGCACCTGCTGGAAAGTCGCACTTCTCAAGATCGTTAAAACTCCACACCTAGGTCACTGAAGCGGGTGAGGTAACTGCTCCACCCCACACTGCATCAAAAGGAGGTGTCGGGGATTTACACAGTTAGAGGTAATTCATGCATTAAATAGTGATGAAGGAATTAGTCCTATAACAATGTAAATGCACTCAGAAATATTTGATTTGGTTGTTATTTGCAAATTAATAAATCATTTCATTTATTTTGGTTTAGTTTTGTTGCGAGAAGCACCTTGTCTTTCGGAGCACCTTGAGTTCAGCAGGTCAGGCAGAATCCCTGACGAACATGGATAGGTGGTGATGTTTCAGGTCAAGACCCTTCTTCAGACCTTGCGTTCCTCATCTGAAGAAGGCTCCTGACCCAAAATCTTCATCTGTTCATTCCTTCCTCAGATCAAACAGGCAGCGGTGGAGTTGCTTCCACACAGCACCAGAGACCCGGGTTCGATCCTGATTATGGGTGCTGTCTGCATGGTGTTTGTATGTTCTTCCTGTGACCTGCATGGGTTTTCTACGGGTGCTCCAGTTTTCTCCCACACTTCAACGACATACAGGTTTGTAGATTAATTGGCTTTTGTAAAATTGTCCCTAGTGTGTGTAGGATAGTGTTAGTGTGCAGAGTGATCACTGGTTGGTGCGGACTTGGTGGACGAAGGGCCTATTTCCATGCCTTATCTCTAAACTAAACAAAATAATGAAGAACAAAATATTCAAGAACATATTTACAATATCTTAGATTAGGAACCAGATGAATTATTGCGTTTAAGTCTGGGTTTTATCATAAGCAATGTACATAGTTAAAAAAATCATGCTAATGAGTTAATTTGTCTTTTGGTTGTTAATGCTGATTATATGATTATATATGCTTCCATATATTAAGCTTCATTGATTTGAAGATATGGAGATGGATCCAATCAATAGCTGTATTTTTGCATGTGGTTTGTGTCAGAAAAATGTCATACTTTTTCACAGAGGACTTTGAGGGATTATGGCTGAAGGTGTATAATATAGGAAAATTATTAATAATTGTTAATAAAATCATTCACCTCACAATTGGTACTGTGGTGTGCAGTTTGCTCACTTTCATCCTTTTGTTTCACAGTCCAAGATGCTGTCACATGTTGGGAATTAACCCTCTCCTGAGCCATAGTGGAGGATCTCTCATGTGCCATCGACAAACTGTAGCCCTTACATTCTTCAACATTATCATTACTTTCTGTGTTGGCTTTCTTATGAACTGAAGCAGCAGCTGCTGATTCAACACTTGAAGTTGGTAACGTCATTGAAAGGTCTCCATCATGCCTTACTGTGAAATCCTCAGCTTGATGTTGCGAGGAAGCTACTGAAATGGTTGTTAGATTTTGACCACTTCTAGGTAACGTATTCTTGTCTCCAGCTGCCAGGTCACAACTCACTTGCAAATCCATCTCTTCCACAGAAAAAAACGTCTGATTAAACATATCAGACTTATCTACATCTTCCTCCTTAAGATGGACTCTGTGTTCTTCTGCAATATCATTCTCATCTCTGTTCACACCCCCACACTCCATGCTTCCTCCATCTTGATTCTGTTTCTTTTCTTCTTGAGGACAACCAACATCACCGTCTATTCCATCGCCAGATATCTGCGAAGATGTTGTAACGTCCTCGTTCTTTGTTTCACTGCTGACATCCTGCTGAATTTCCTTTCTGTTTAAATCTACCGCACCTGAATCTTCGATGGCACTCATGTGGCATCCAATCTGGAAGCCCTGGTTAGCCTGCGATGACAATTTATTATAAATGACTTCTTTAGTGGTGGCCAATGACATGTTATTGATTATCTGGTCTCCTGCATCCTCTGTTCCTTTTCCATTACATTTATCACTAACATGTATCTGATAACTATTTACTTCAATATCAGGAATAACTTCTTCATTGTTGGCAGGATGGGCAGGTGTTTGCGAAAGGTTGATATTTATATTTTGCAGTGTTTTCTCTGAGATTTGTGATCCTCTTTCCAAATCTACATCCCGCACAGAACCATTGCTGTTTTCCGCACACACCTTAAAAGCCACAGGGCTTTTGGACACATCGGCCTCCGAACAAATGAGTGCTGAGTTGGCCAACTGAGTTCCAAAAAGGGTTGACTCATTAGATCCAACACATCGTTCTCCTGGTCTGCCTTGTCCAAATGAATCACACTTCTGGTCTCCAGTGTCCGTTGATATAGCACCACTGTCATGGTTTTCACTTAATGCTTCCTGGATTAGCAGTTTTGTTTCTTCATCAGCACTGTGGCAATTTATGGAATTACACCCCTCTATATTATCTCCACAAACATGAATGGTTTCATAAGAATTCTGGGTGATCTCCTGATGTTCATGGCTTCCGGCTATGTCCGTTTCTGCTTGATCACTGGGATGCATCTCAGACACACTCTCCGTCCTTTTAACTTCTGAAAAGCATTGGCTCAGCTGCTCTTGAAGTTTAACATCTTGACCGCCTGAGTCTCTGTGGAGAATTAGACGGTCGATCATAGAGGGGGCTGGAACATTCATGTCAGACCAGTTGCTGTTAGAGCCATTTTGAGATTCAAAGTTCATCAAGAGACGATTTCTCACCGAGTTGGGCGACTCTGGCATTTTCGCATTTACATTCCCACATTTATCCCTTACATCAGGCTGAGAATTAATTTGACACTTGTCCATTATGTTAGGCTGAGAATTAGTGTTGTAGGTCTCCAGCTGATTTTCAGCATTAGTATCAAGTGAAAGGCCAACAGGCTGTGAACATTTTGTCCCCTTTAGGTCACCAGTCATATTCATTTGCACAAGCAGTTCTTGTTCTTGTTTGTTAGCCTCTGAGACTTCACATACTACATGACGAGTCTCCTCTATACAAGTAATGTCCTTTAATTCTTCAGGGGCAAGCACACTGCTTTCAACATTTTTGTCAGCATTCTTACTAATTACGAGAGCCCACTTTGATTGTTTATTTTGGGATGCTACTTCCTCATGGGTGACTGGCACTTTATCAATTGTTTCCTGGCTAAAATGGTGCAACAGTTCATTGTTAGGCTCTCCCCCGGAGATAGAGGTGCTTAAGTTCTGTGTTTTGCACTCTGTTTGAGTTAATGGCTCAAATGCTGTGCTATGAGCTACTGGGATTGGAGTGCTGCAAAGTGCATCCATTTCATATTGATGGCTGCCCAGTTTGCTACTGTTATTCTTTCCTTCAGTAACATCAGGATTTATGGGATTGGAGTAGCACATTAGCCCTTCAATGGAATGATCTACAAAGTCTGTTCCCACTTGCATTGTTGAATGTGATACACAGTTGTTGCTTCCTTGTTGAATGCAGTTGTCATCTGTAAAAATCTCCTGCTGCATGTTCCCTGACACTTTAGAATCGAGCTGACTTGCGTCAGAGGCAAACTGTTCTGAAGGCTGTTGCGATGTCTGCTCTTGGTGTTTGGTAGTAGCCAGACTGAATCCTGAACCCTCGAGGACCACACCATGAGATCTGTCATCTCCTTCCGTTTTACTGATGTTTGAGCTCTTAAATAATGAAGAAAAATTAAATAAGGACACGTCTAATGCATTCATTTACATTCTATAGTTGGAATACATCAATATTTGTTTTATGTTTAGGAAGGAACTGCAGGTGCTGGTTTACACCAAAGATAGACACAAAAGCTGGAGTAGCTTAGTGGGTCAGACAGAATCTCTGGAGAAAAGGAATACGTGACATTTGGGGTCAGGACTTAAAAAAGGGTCTTGACCTGAAACGTCACCTATTTATTTTCTCCAGAGATGCTGCCTGACCCGCTGAGTTTAGTTTAATGATAAAGTGTAGAAACAGGCCCTTCGGCCCACCGGGTCTGCGCTGACCAGCGATCCCCGCACATTAACACTATCTTACGCAACTAGGGACAATTTATATTTATACAAAGCCAATGTACGGCTTTAGAGTGTGGGTGGATACCGAAGATACTCCATACAGGCAGCACCCATAGTCAGGATCCAACCCGGGTGTCCAGCGCTGCAAGCAGCGAGTAAGGCAGCAACTCTACCGCTGTACCACCATGCTGCCCTCCAGCATTCTGTGCCTATTTTTGTTTCATGTTATTGTCCTACATATGATTTTGCTTAGTGGTTTATTTTGTTATTTTACACAAAGGGATACAATAAATGAACCTAACATTTACAGAAAACCTTCCAAGAGTACAGTCTGATGAGATCTCTTCCACTGAATATACAGGTACCATCATTCTGAGTTTCAGAAAGGAAATGCATCACAGGCCAACTGAAGTCTTTGGAAGGCTGCAGTTACTCAAATCAATGGGCCAGCTGGTAAGAGTACCGCATGGGGTATTATCATGATACAATTCGGATTCAGTTCTTCATCTATGTTAACTTTGCTGATCTCAGCCAAGTCAGTGAAAGGTATACAATGCAACTTTTAAAGATCAGGCTGAAGAAAGGAATAAAACACAAACATCTGGAAATATTCTGCTACGGGCTGTGGAGAAACAGAGATAATGGTTCAGTTAATGACCTGAAAAATAGTATTCCAATTATCATTCTGTGACACAAAGGGGTGGTGGGTGTACGAAACGAGCTGCTGGAAGAGGTAGTTGAGGCAGGGACTATCACAACGTTTAAGAAGCAATTTGACAGGTACATGGATAGGACAGGTTTGGAGGGATATGGGCCAAATGCAGGCGTGAGACTACACTAGTAGGCAAAATAAAATCTTCAGAATATTTCCAATAATTGAGATCAAAGAAATACAAACTCTGGCATGACCTACTGGTCAGTTCATTGACATATATCTATATATAAAAGCAGATATGATACAACTAGTATTATAATGCCATCCCATGAAACAAGTGCAGCAAAATACCTCTTTGCTTGTCTTCTGCAGAACATTCTTCAATGAATCACTGCGCGCAAGTCGATTTTTTGGCTTTGGAAAGACGGGGACATATCTTCCAGCTGAATTCTATGGAGTAAATTACAAACTGAATAAAATAAAACTGAAATGACATTTATTTGTGAAAATAATATTTATTTTGCAAGATGTACACAGCTTCAGTAAATACAATGCTTTGTGCAGGCGTCTCAACTATTTATAATCTGCAGTGATGATTTGGATGAAGGGACAAAATGCCCAAGTCAAGTCAAGTCAAGTTATTTGTCACATACACATACAAGATGTGCAGTGAAATGAAAGTGGCAATGCTCGCGGACTTTTGTGCAAAAGGCAAACAACAAAACAACCAAACAAATGATAAACACAATCATAAAGTGTGAAAAGAATGTATGGAGTTTGCAGAGGGATGCAGATCTGAGTAAATGAGCAAGAGTGGGCAGATGGGAGTATATTCTGTGAAAATAGGATATTATCTACTTTGGAAAGAAGAATGAAAGAATGAATATTTACATGGTGTGTGGCTACATGTTGTGATAATGGAGAGATCTGAGGGTCCAGTACAAGACACACAAGTAGGTATAACGTGTGTAGAAAGGAATTGCAGATGCTGGTGCATACTGAGGATAGACACACAAAATGCAGAGTAACTCAGTGGGTCAGGCAGCATCTCTGGAGAAAGAGGATGGGTGATGTTTCGCGTCGGGACCCTTCATCACACTGGCCAGTCAGACGGGTCCCGACCTGAAACATCACCCAACCTTCTTCTCCAGAGTTGTTGCCTGACCTGCTGAGTGACTACAGCACTTTGTATCTATCCTGGGTATAACAAGTTATGCTAATAGAATATTGGCCTTTCTTGCAAAGGATATGGATTACAAATTTAATTGATTTTAATTCAATTCTACAGTGTGCTGGTGAACTACATCTAGCATCTTACATCCCTTATAATCCAAGAAGGATGTGCTTGCATTAGAGAATGTGAAGGGATAGGACAGCTCATTAATTCCTGGGGTGAAGGAGATGATGCATGAAGAAAGGTTGAGCAGTTTGGGTCTACGATCATTGGTGTAAAGAATAAGAGAATATCTTCTTGAAGCGACCAAGAGGGGACTGATGGTGTGAATGCTCAGCTATTTCTCACAGGAAATTCTCCTACAATATTCTGCCCTTTGGCTCCAATTTACAAACCGTGTACAGTTTTGTGTGAAGGATACTAAAAGGAAATATAAACTTTCACCACATTTATACTTCTGCAATGTTTAAATCTGAGGAAATCAGACTATATAACTCCATCTCTAAGGGATTGCCATGGAAAAATTGAGTCAATGGTGAAACTTGTTTTTTGGTGTCTAATTAGTAAATCAAGGTCAACAAGGGATGTTCTGATGTTTTATATCTCAAGTGCAAGAGAGAAGAAGCGAGCTCTTTACTTTCTCATACGCGAACCAATTCTCTTCCAATGCCAGTAAATATATTGATAAAAATGTCTCACTACTGACTATGGTGTAATGCTATACAGAAGCAAGCATAATCCAACTTCTATTAAAGTGAAGTACAAATCTGTGTTTGGTTGGCAGTGCTAAACGAGCAGTAGGCACAGCTGTAGTTGTAGCCTTACAGCACCAGAAACCGAGGTTCGATCCCGATCTTGGGTGCTGTCTGAATGCAATTTGCATGTTCTCCTGTGACCAGGTGGGTTTCCTCCGGGTGCTCCAGTTTCCACCCACATCCCAATGTAATGCATATTGTCGGCTAATTGGCCTCTGTGAATTGCCCCTAGTGTGCAAGCAGTGGATGAAAGAAGTGTGATCGTGTTGAACTGATCAATGGTCAGTGTTGGCTCGGTGGGCCGGAAGGCCAGTTTCAATGGAGTGCCTTTTAAACAAGCAATCAATAAAGCAGATGCACATAGGACACTGATTCCAAAGTTCTAATGAAGGCAATGCACATTTAAAACATATAATATGTAAGGTATGTCAACAAACCTGGGAAAGTGGAAATGATAACTGTTCTCCTTCCTGAGATCCATTCACTCTGCCTTTTTCCTCTACTGCTGATACATCCAGATCGGTTCTAAAGTAATGAGAAAATAGCAATTAAGTGAATCTAATTAAAGTGCATGACACAAAGAGCAATTTTGAGAACTAATGCAGTCTTTTATCAAAGGTACAAGGGGTACAAAAGGTACAAAAGGTATCCAGGACAAGGGGTCACAGCTTAAGGATAAGGGGGAAATCCTTTAGAACCGAGATAAGGAGAACTTTTTTCACACAGAGAGTGGTGAATCTCTGGAACTCTCTGCCACAGAGGGTGGTTGAGGCCAGTTCATTGGCTTTATTTAAGAGGGAGTTAGATGTGGCCCTTGTGGCCAAGGGGATCAGAGGGTATGGAGAGAAGGCAGGTACGGGATACTGAATTGGATGATCAGCCATGATCATATTGAATGGCGGTGCAGGCTCGAAGGGCCGAATGGCCTACTCCTGCACCTAATTTCTATGTTTCTATGTACACAAAAAAGCTGGAGAAACTCAGCGGGTGCAGCAGCATCTATGGAGCGAAGGAAAAAGGCAACGTTTCGTTCCGAAACGTTGCCTTTTTCCTTCGCTCCATAGATGATGCTGCACCCGCTGAGTTTCTCCAGCTTTTTTGTGTACCTTCGATTTTCTAGCATCTGCAGTTCCTTCTTAAAACAGTCTTTTATCAATCTTTCTCTACCTAAGAGAAAATAAAGGATTAACCACCTCAAGAGCTAAATAAAAATGCTGGTGATGCATAAATGTTTTTCATATTCCCACAACATTTCACCCAATTCCCATCAAGATGTATTAATGGAGAAACTAGCAACCATCTGGAAAAGTTGCGAGATAGTCTCCAATGACCGCACAAAATAATTGGAGCTTCAAAAATTGACCTCCCCCCTCATGATCAATTAAACTTTTGAAAATTGCATCACAAATACTATTAGCTATACTAAATGCAGCAATTCGGAGATCAAAATAACCCAATGGACCTGAATGGGAGGAAGATATTCTTGACCCCAAGGGATTGTCTCAGAAGTAGCTAGATCTCTTCCGCTCTGGATTCCGTGGTGGTTAACTAACATGCTTGACAGAGAGTTGGGTGGGTATTTAGGGACATGATGTGCTTCTTCTGTTGTTTACAGCGAGCATAGCCAGAGGTTTTGAAATATTATTTTTTTCCACACCAGGGGCAGAATTGCTCAGGGTAACACCAGGTATCAGGAGCTAAGGCAAGAGAATGGGGAAAGATAGAGACTGAAGCCATGACTGAATGGCAGAGTAGACTTGATGGGCTGAATGGCCTTATTCTGCTCCATCCATCCTCTGCTTATTGTGTCTCATTCAGTGTGGTGCTATCAGTTCAGTTTCCTGTCAGTAGACACAAAATGCTGGAGAAACACGGCGGGTGAGGCAGCATCTATGGAGAGAAGAAATTGGCGACATTTCGGGTTGAGACCCTTCTTCAGAGGAGGTACAGTGGTGGAACAACCTTCATGCGGTCCGTCCTGTTTCGACGAATGCTATCAACCTGGCGTGCACAATCAAATAAGATCAAATAGAACAAGTTGTCCTACAACTTTAGGCAGTGCACGCCATACGCAAGAAGAAGGAGGTACAGTGAAATGTTTTTGTTGCGTGCTATCAGTCAGCAGAAAGACAACACACGATACGTAATCGAGCCATTTGCAGTGAATAGATACACGATAAGGGAATAACATTTAGTGCAAGATAAAGCCAGCAAAGTCCGATTAGGGATAGTCTGAGGGTCACCAATGAGGTAGATCGTAGTTCAGCACTGCTCTCTGGTTGTGGTAGGATGATTCAGTTGCCTGATAACAGCTGGGAAGAAACTCAGTGTTGGAATGTTTGAATGTCTGGGCTATGACAACAGAGTGATGGTCGTCCATCACTTTCGGTAAAAACAAAGTGGAGGAACTCGGCAGGCCAGGCAGATTCTTCTTCGGGCTGATGACAAGTTTGTAGAAGATTCCTGACCCAAAATATCTCCTGTCCATTTTCCTCCCACAGATGCTACCTGATCTGTTGAGTTCCTCAGGCATTTTGTTTTTTTACTCAAGATGCTAGCTAGCATCTGCAGTTTCTTGTTTCTCTATCACTTTTTAAGTTGCCTCTCAGGAAACTGATATTCTAGATCCTGGATTTCATCCTGCGTTGCGGAAAATGCCAGCGTGTGATTTATTTTAAGGTGGAGTGGCTTTTGCGAACTGATATGAAGAAAGGATAGGCACAGTTTAAGCAGCAACTTGCTCAAGGATCATGGGCAGGAAAAGGTTGAAGATGGGTGACAATTTATCCATAATAACATATGAAGTCACAATGAATAGTCCTCCCGAATTCATTGCTTTTAGATTGTACCATGTTCGCACATTATATTGTTTTAAGAAGTTAAGGGCGGACAATATTTCACCTTTGTTTTTTACATTCCAGATTGTGGTTTATGGTTACTGGTTCTTCATCCTCTCCAGGTTCCATGGCAATTCCCTCTGTGCCTTGTCTTTCAGTCGCAGTGTTGCATTCTATTTCCATCGTGTCTGTATTCTGGTCCTTCCCAGCTTGGAAACGTTTCTTTCTCAGTGTTCCTGCAACAGGTAACAATGTTCCATTTTCTCTTTCTTCAACTGGCAAAGGAGTTAAGAAACGGGGACTCTTAAATATTCACCGCGCTTTGGGATAGAATACAGTATATTTAAGACTCTAAATTACATTCTCAAAATATGAATGAATTTAAAAGCAGCCACTAAATAAAGGTAAAGCAGAATGCTGCAAAAGTATAAACAAAAGTGAATCAGGAAACTTTTATTGGAATAAAAACATTATAACATTAACAATTATTCCAGAACTTTGGAATAGTATATTATAAAAATGTTACACTCTCGTTGTGCTGTGCCACATTTTATTTATAAATGTCCGAGCTTCATGAACTCTTGCACTTCTCAGAATATTTATGTTACAGTTACAAAAAAGGCAACCCTGATTCACAGAAGACCTCCAGATTCCTCAAGTGAGTGGAAAGAGTTCTCCTTAAATCTATTCTAGTTTATATGAAGATGCTTGGAGCACAATAGACAATAGGTGCAGGAGTAAGCCATTCGGCCTTTCGAGCCAGCACCGTCATTCAATGTGATCATGGCTGATCATCCCCACTGTGATGGAAGGCAAAAACGTCCAATCTTCTTCCTCTGTATTCTCCCGTGGTCGGGGCAGTCGAACCACCCGCAGTCGGAGCAATCGAAGCCCCCGCAGCCGGTGGTCGAAGCCCCCGCGTTGGGGTGATCGAAAATCCCACTCATAAAAAGTCACCAGTTTAAGTGTCATGAATGGGTATATTTTGTTTACAATGCCGCTGTTTTTCTATGTAACATCCATGTTGTGTCACATAAATCAGGAAAAGGCCTGTTTGAAGACAATTGCCCCGCGTAAATATGCATCTGCTTTTTGTTCTCTAAACAGCCTCAGAATAGTTTGACTCTGGTCCTAGCCGGCTCGGATTCTACTGACTAATAAATAGTTAGCGACAATTAAATAAATTACAAAAGATAATGGCATGTGTGAACATTCGAACATAAAAACAATAGAAAGAAGGGAAATAAGAGAAAAATATTTGCAGCTTCTCCAGATTAAGTGCTGAAAGCATTGCAGGTGCAATGAAAGTTGTAAAGCAGCTGTGTGATCTTGGTAACGTGCCAGAATAAGGGGCCTGATTTTGGCAAGTACTTATGAAAGTGTAATCGTGTTGGAGATAGCATATTTACAGCTTAGGGGAAAGTTCAAAGCCTTACATTGTATATTTCTTGATTAAAGATATGAAATAAGGGGGGGGGGAACTTTTGAATCTCTCCCTGCACTGGAGACCCGACCTTTTTTAACACTATTGCAAGAAATCACACAACCTGGTGCTACGACTCACCGTCGCGGAGCTGGCCGCGGAGCGGGTGGAGCGGTGGAGGAGCGCTGCTGCTGCTGCTGCTGCTACCGGAGAGTCGGAGGCTGCTGCTGCATGTTTATGTAAAATGTAATTATGTTGTGTCTGGGGTCTATTTATGTTGTTAACGGCATTTCATTTGGACCTCCAACCAAATAATATTGACTTAACAGTTGCAAGAATCAGGCATTTTTAAAGAATCTTTTAGCCTCTAATCTAACTATCTAATTGAAAAAATAATGACCAGTTTCGGCAAGCAATCTGAGAAAGTATCTCGGCAAGACTGGTGGAAAATGATGACAGACAAGCTTACACTTACTTGCAGGAATTGACATCTTTCTTTTACTCATACCCAAGATATTTTCTGCAAAGCAACAAAAACTAAAAGTGACACATATCACAGCAAGTTATGGTGTACAAATAAAAATAAGTCTGAAGAGTGAAATAAAGAGAGAATATCTATCAGTAAGGCTATAAAAAGCTAAAACAGTGCTCAAGTAACAATTTTAAATAGAAACCTGCATTAGAACTAAGTGACTACATATACTTATTTTGCAATAAAATTACTGAATTTATTTGCTGCTAAATTAATACAAGTGTGGAAACTGAATGTTAACCATTCAATTCAATTATTAATAGCATTGAGGGAATTTTAAAGTTATTACATGCAGGATCTTAAGAGTTGTAATTTCAGCATTTCCTGCATTAAATGCTAAAATAATTATCCCATATTAAGCAGTAATAACAGTTATGATGATTTATTTCTCTCCCATATGTGTGACATCCATGTCTAATGGCAGTGTGCTCAGCTAATACAGACCACATAAATATCTTGTACTCAAACACACAGCTTGGACATCTTAAAAGAAAACAAGAGCATTTCCACTTTAACAGCAAAGGACACTTTTAAATCCAAAGAACAGCAGAAAGTAATTACTTCACCAAATGAGCAACAAACACTGCTTTAATTACACTGTTTGTAATGAGGGTCTTAATCAAATTAATCTGTGGCATTCTCAGCAACAAAGTTTGAAACAAATTCCTGAAGTATCTCAGTAACATTTTGTTTACAAGCATCAGATGAGCATAGAAAGGAACTGCAGATGCTGGTTCTGGTCAAAGATAGACACAAGTGTTGGAGTAACTCAGCCGGTCAGCCAGCATTTCTGGAGAAAAAGGATGGGTGACATTTTAGGTCGGGACCCTTCTTCGGATTAAAGATTTTTTTTTTAAGAGTCATACAGTACGAAAACTGGTCCTTTGATCCAAATTGCACTCTCCGACCAAGATGCCATCCACACTTGTCTATCTGCAATGTCTTTTAAATATTGTTATTGTACCTGCCTCAACTACCTCCTCTAGCAGCTTGTTCCATATATCCACCACTCTCTGTGAAGCTTCCTATTAAATTGCTCCCCTCTCACCTTAAATCTATGTCCTCTGGTTCTTGATTCCCCTACTCTGGGTAAGTGGTTTGGGCAATTTACTCTAAAATGTTCCATATTCCAGCGCCTGCAGTCTATCTTGTGGCATTTCTTCGGGAGCTTATTGCCATAGCACCATATCACCAATCCATGAGGGTATCCATGTGAACTGTTCAAACAGTACCATCTCACAGATTTACAGTAAACTTGTGTTTAATACATGTTATAGAACTGAAGGGTTCAAGAAGGCAGTAAACTTCTACTCCCACCTTCAGAACAGTGGCTGGCTCAACATTAAACTGATGGCAAGACCAAGCGTTGACTCGGCGACATTTTGCTGAACATTTGCGTTCAGTCCGCCAAGGCCAATTGGATCTCCTGGTTTCTAACCATTTTAACTCCCCTTCCGATTCCCATACTGGCCTTTCTGAGTTTGGCCTCCTCCGCTGACAGAGTGAGGCCACACGCAAATTGGAAGACTTCATATTTTGCTTGGGTAGCTTACAACACAGCAGTATGAATGTTGAATTGTCTAATGTTAGGTAACTTCTACATACACTGACCTACCCCATTCCTTTGATTTTATCCTCCGCTCATTGCACTCCTCCTCCTCCTCCCTCCACTATAAGTCGGCTAACCAGTTACAAAGTTCGCAACTTGTATTCCTCTTGGGATCATATCGTCCCTAGCCAACATTCGGCCTATTAGGGAAACACCCTGCCCGAGGTAATCTGTTGCCAGCTCTTATATGTCCTGGTCTTTACTTGCTTCCAGTTACCCTCATCCCCCCCCCTCTTCCCTCCTCCCCATAATCACTGAAGCAGGCTCCCAACTCAAAATGTCACCTGTCCATTTTCTTCAGAAATGCTGCCTGACCCGCTGAGATACTCCAGCATTTTGCGTCCATCTTTAGTATAAACCAGCATCTGCAGTCCCTTTTTATTATATTTTATTACACTGATATGCCAGGCCAGGCAATAAGGTTATAGCACGTGGGAGACCCTTTGCAAAAGTCCAATATACATAGCATTATCTGCTATTCTCACTGAATTAAACATCTATTCATAATTTCAACTGATACCTTACTTAATTTATAAGCATTTGACAGCTAAACTGATTATCATTCATTTCATGTGTTGTCTGCTGATCAATAATCACATGGTCAGTGGTTGGTGTGTGAGGGAGGGAGGAGAAGGGCAACTGACAGGCGCCCGCCCTGCTGAGTTTATCCAGCACTCTGTGTTTTGCTCAAGATTCCAGCATTTGCAGTTTCATGTGACTCGATAATTTTGGAGGAACCTTGCTTTGGAGATTTCAATTTGGCATTATGGGAGGGAAAATGCTTTAAAAACTGGTTTGAGAATGTTGGAGTAGTACCCCACCCTAGGCAGCATTTAAGCATGCAGCTTTCCGAGCTCAGGGCCACCTGTCTCACCCGTAAGGCCAAATTCAGCCCAAAAAACTCATCATACAGCTTTATAGATAGTCATATGGCATAGAAACAGACTTTTTGACCCAACCTGTCCGTGCCAACCAGGATGCCCATCTAAGCTAAACCTATTTGCCTGAATTTGGTTCATATCCCGAAACCCTTCCTTGGTTGCCCTCCCGTGGGAAAAATACTGTGCATTTACGCAGTCTATTCCTCTCATGATCTTATACATTTCCATAAGAACCTGAGGCAGATGTGATCGCTGCCTCCCCTGGTGCTTTTTCATTGTAGTTTTACGATGAGACCAGCGAGCACAAAAAATTAATATATTTATATGCGAAACAAGTTACCTGTACTATGGAAGGCAAGGACATGTAATGAAGGATCGGCCTGCGCTCCAGTCCAAGCCTGCCCAACCTCTCCCTGTAACTCTGGCCTTCGAGTTCTGGCAACTTGGCCATTAATGAAACATCGCTGTACCCTTTCCAGCTAAGCACCACTCTTCCTGGAGCAGAATGACCAAACCTGACCACAATACTCTGAATAACGCCTCACCAATGTCTTGTACAACTGTAGCATAACATCCTAACCTCTATAGTCAATACCCTGCCCTGACTGACAAAGGCCAATGTTCTTCTTGGTTCTTCTTGATTTCTTGGTCCTCCAAAATGTTCCAAATGGAATTTAAACTGGAGGTGGTGAAGAGAGGGCTTAAGCCAGAAAGGGTTATTGGGAAGAAAGAGCTACTTTAAATTTAGTTGCATCTGGTTGGGTAACTATAGTAGGGTGGAGATTATTCCATGCTTTAATTGTGCGGGGGAAGAACAAAATCATTTAATCCTTCTCATTAACACGCTCTTTTCGCAAGTTTCCGATATAAATATATACTCAAATGATCTAACTACCTGGATATTTTTCGTGTTAATAAACTCCGCGTTCCCACACGAAGCTCACAGCTCCTTCCCGCCCGATTCGCCAGTGCAATATGCGCCTGCGCGGCACCTTGGGTAGTGTAGTTCCATTGTGGTCCACTCTGACTGTAACGATGGACAGCGAACTACATCTCCCGGCAGGCACAGCGCGTGTTGCTCCGTCGCTTAGTGACCGGGTGAACTACAACGCCAGGCACGTCGAACTACAACTCCCGGCAGGCACAGCGCAGTTGCCCCTATTGCAAACGACGTCAGGGTGAACTACAACTCCCGGCAGGCACAGCGCAGGGTTGCCCCTATTGCAAACGACGTCACGTTGAACTACAACTCCCGGCAGGCACAGCGCAGGGTTGCCCCTATTGCAAATGACGTCAAGGTGAACTACAACTCCCGGCAGGCACAGCGCAGGGTTGCCCCTATTGCAAACGACGTCAAGGTGAACTACAACTCCCGGCAGGCAGAGCAGCCGCCATTTTCCTCTAGCACCGAAGGAACGAACACGAAAACCTGCGTCCAGCGCGGCTCCGGGTTCGTTCACGACAGTGTGGGCATTTGTTTACGGCTGTTTGGGCGTTTGTTTGCGGCTGTGTGGGCAGAGCCGTCAGTTTGCGCTTGTTGTCCGCCGGCGGTGGCGCGAGCAAAGAGCAAAGAGGGGGCGAGGTGAAGGCGGAAGCGCGGAGAGTTGGCGCTGTGGCAGACGTGATCTCCCCTCACACTCCGGCCTGAGCACTCGGAATATCCCCATTCTCATCGAGATGTGTTCCCCTCTCGGCGGCCCCGCCTAGTTGGGGTGAGGTGGGGTGGGGATCGAAGCTTTCGGACGTGTAGTTCTCCCCTCGGATATGAGGCTGTGAGAGCCGGGCTGCGGGCGATGAACAGGCGCAAGAGAGCTCCGGAGCCCAAGGGCCAAGGAGTGGCCAAGGCCAGACAGGTGAGGCCGGGGCGGCGGCTGCGAATGGGGGATCTCTGGTCAAAGCCGCGGGGGGGTGTCAGGTGAGGGGAGGGAGGGGGAGAGGGGGGGTGTGTAGGTGAAGGGCTGGAGCAAGCGGGAAGTCCAGGCGAGGGGCTGAGAGGGGGCGGTCAGGTCAGGTCAGGTACCAGGGGTCAGACGAGAGTCCGGTGCTACCTCCGGGCAGATTTAAAGTTTCACAATCAAATGAGTTTCCCATGTTAACTCATAAAACACAAGCAGTTACTTCATTATTGAGGTCTGAGAATTACTAATTGAATTTGAATCTGAATTTCCCTGAAAAGGGGATTAATAATCTATATATATAATTTTAATAATAATAGCCACAGTTTAAGGCTACACTAAAAAAGAACAACATCTAAAATATTGCAGTATTGGATAATTGAAATCCACCCTCTTAGTGTTATGACAACACTGCCACAGAGTGGTAGGAGAAGAGTTTATTTAAGAGTTAATTAACCTCGGAAGTCTGATCTGCCCTACATGTATACACTTTACATTAGAATTAGTTTGAATACTTTTATATATCTGATAGGGGAAACAAATGTTTATCAATCATGGCTGATGTATCAGGAGGAGCCACAAGTGACTATGTTAGATGTTGGAATCTTGTGCAAAACACAAAGTGCTGGTGAACTCAGCAGGTCAGGCAGTATCTATGGAGGGGGAGGGAAATGAACATGTGATTTTTCAGGGCGGGACTGTTTTTCAAACTTCCCCATAGCCAACAATGAACCATTCTACATTTTCTTGAACATTGTCTGCTTTGATCTGTCATTTTTGCACCTAATTCTTCCATATCTCTAGTTTCCCTCTCACCTGACTCTCAGTCTGACGAAGGGTCTTGACCCGAATTGTCACCCATTCCTTCTCTCCAGAGATTCTTCCTGTTCTGCTGAGTTACTCCAGCATTTTGTGTGTCTTTTCTTTTTTGGACCGATCTACATCGATGACTGACTGGGGATGCTTCCAGCACCTATGAAGAACTTGTTGATTTAATCAACTTTATGACTAACTTCCACCTGCCATCAGTCTGAAGTAGGGTCGAGCCCCGAACCATTGTCTGTCCAACCCTCCACATGATTGAATGGCGGAGTAGACCTGATGGGCCAAATGGCCTAATTCTGCTTTTATAACTTATGCACATATTTGATTGTAACAGTTTGTAATACTAAACCAGAAAAGTGGAACAAATGTGAACATTCTACAAACTCAAAAGATTTGATCCATGACGTGGGAAGAATTAGGCAACTTGTTAACAGTGTAGCTTTAGACAACTGATCAATATGCTATGCCAAGCAATTTCTGAAACCATGACAAGAAGATTGTGTGCTTTAGTAGTGTCAATTTGCAGGAGATTTATTTTGATGCAGACATTATTAGGTAAAATTCGACTAGAAAAATGTTTGTTTTAAGATGTCACTTTTCCTATGGTTTATACCAAAACTATTTAGCACCAATCATTTCCTGCATGTTCCAGCTGATGTCAGTTTATTTCCAGTGTTTATACAAGGGCATGAATATAACAATAATGCTGTTGTGTGAACATTTCTAGTCATAGCCAATTGAATTATGTTGGCAGTAGAAATGGATTGTAATAAGAAACATTGTGTACAACTAGTTAGCGTTTATTTAAGCAGTATAGCTCCACGAGTGAAAATGTTGAAAGGCCTTTCACTCACAAAAATAAGAAAAACATTAACCAGCACAGCTGAACGCTGAACCTAGCCATGCAATGCTGACAGTGACTGAGTGGCAAAGAGCGTGATGTATTGCACCAGTGGAAAGCAATTGAAAATGACTGCACATGGATGTGAAGTAATTGTGGCATTGATTTATGTTTAGTTTAGAGATACAGCATGGAAACAAGCCCTTTGGCCCACCGAGTCCACGCCAACCAGCGATCCCTGCACACTCACACTATCTGACACATACTATGAACAATTTACATTCAAGATTCAAGAGAGTTTATCTGTATTAGTAAGGCAGTAACTCTATCACTGTGCTGCCCCATATATATTTGTAACTATGTACATTTAATCTGGTTCATAACTGCACTATATTTTGAACAATGATAGTTATTACTGTTGGAGTTGTCTGATGTGTTTCCTAAATTTGCAGTTTTTATTTTGTGAGTGAAAGGGTTTTCCACATTTGTCATCAAGTAAAGATAATGCCTAATGCTACGTGTTAATGACAATGTAGAAGCAAGGAATTGCAGATGCTGGTTTATACCAGAGATAGACACAAAGTGCTGGAGTAGCTCAGCAGGTCAGGCAGCATCTCTGGGGAACAAGAACAGGTGACTGCTGAGTTAGTCCAGCATTTTGTGTCTTTTTTTGTGTTCATGGGTTTGTCTCCAGTGAGATCCTGAACAATGCAAACTGAGACAGAAAGTAAGCCCAGTTATAAGAGTGATTTTCACGCAGTTTCATTTGGAAATGCTGTACCTCTGTGTTTACAGGACATCACGTTTATAATAAGTGTGTTTTTTCACAGCTTGGCTTGCTGGTCGACTACGAGCCAGACGGTATGATGGATGTGAATGAAAATGAAGCTGACTTAGAAGCAGAACTGGCAATGATTACTGGACAGACAGAAGCCAGCTGGTAGAGGAAACACAAAAGGAAAAGGTATGATACGAGATTTACCACTTTTCCCGTCCTCATAAATATAATTAGCATAAAGGGTTAGAGCAAGTTTCTTATTGGATGTTATCTCGGCCAGTTGTTTAAAACATCTCTAAGCTGTGTATTGCTGCAACCCCCCATTACTTTCATTTGAATAACTTTCAATCCTATTCAACAGGCCTTGACCTAATTAGAAATGCGTATAATTATTACACTAAGACCCACAATAGAAATATTAATACACAGTTCCATGCTGAGACCCCAGCGTGATTCAGCTGCGCTGCCAGTAATTCTATTTGTCCGAAGCTGTCAGGTGCCTAGAAAAGATCCTATGGATTTAATACAAAGAGGAGCACTGTAGTTCTTACTGGTACGAAACAATGTTTATCCCCCAGTTAACATAGCCAATATTTAAAAATTCAGAAATAAAACATCAGATTTGTTTTTGGAAGTAACCTGTGAACAAATTATTTGGCTCATAAGCTGACCAGATTTAAAAAATATATCAGTAATTTAGAGATTTTTACATAAGACACGAAAGGTGGCTTCAAAATCTTTCTTTATCCGCAGAAGAAGATTAAACGGATCTTCTGTTTAATATGAAATCCATTACGTAAACATAGCTTCTGGCCTTCATTGCAAGGAATAGCATTACGTCATTTTCAAGGTAGACAAAAATGCTGGAGAAACTCGGCAGGTGAGGCAGCATCTATGGAGTGAAGGAATGGGTGGCGTTTCGGGTCGAGACCCTTCAGACATTCTTCAGATTATTTTTATTTTGCATCTTTTCTGAGTGAGGGCTGAGGGGATTAAGGGCAAGGAGTAAACAATTCCTCCTACTTGTGTCGGGTATCTGGCACTTTTGGATCAGGCTTGCAATACACCAGGTATATTTTTCCCTGTCAGATCTTTTAGACAAAACTCTAATTAGAAGGGTTTTGGCCCGAAATGTTGCATATTTCCTTCGCTCCATAGATGCTGCTGCACCCGCTGAGTTTCTCCAGCATTTTTGTGTACCTTCGATTTTCCAGCATCTGCAGTTCCTTCTTAAACACTAATTGCCACCTCTTTTTTTCGATTTCATTTAACTGCGATCAGTACTGTATTACTTTACAAAACAGTTTGCATTTATATGGAAGATGACACAAAAAGCTGGAGTAACTCAACGGGACAGGCAGCATCTCTGGAGAGAAGGAATGGGTGATGTTTTGGGTCGACCCTTCTTCAGACTAAGGTTTCAGACAGAGTTAACATGGATTTAGGCAATCATGTTTGACAAATATGTTGGAATGTTCTGAATTTGTACCTGGCAGAATAGATAAAGGGGGAGGATCGATGGTTGTGGTTTGCTTGTACTTCCAGAAGCTTGTTGATGAGATGGCACACACGGTTATTGAACAGATTTAGAGTGAAATCAGCATCTCTAGAGCAAGATACTATCGTACTTTGAATGGGTTGATGAAAAGTCGGCATATATAGGTCACCTTTGGGTTAGGAGGCTGGGATTAGTGGGGTACCATGAGAAGATGCTGGGGCCCCAACTGTTCACAATCTGTCAGTGATTTGGATGAGGGAATCGTGTAAACATTGTCATTGCTTTGCATATCTTTCATTCATTTGTTCTATATCTCTATATCACCATCTATATCTCTCAGTTCCATATTTATATATAGCTCCATAGGTGCTGCCTCACCTGCTGAGTTTCTCCAGCATTTTTGTCTACCTTCGATTTTTCCAGCGTCTGCAGTTCTTAAACATGTATATCTCTCATTTCCCTTTTCCCTAACTGTCAGTCTGAAGAAGAGTTTCGACCTGAAATGTCACCGATTCCTTTTTTCCAGAGATGCTGCCTGACCCACTGAGTTATTTCAGCTTTTTGTCTATCTTCCTTGTAAAAAATATAAGCAGGTTTGTAGATGATAAAAAGTTGGGGAGCAGTGTGCATTATGAAGAGAGTGCAGAAACCTCTGGGTTATAGATGGGTTAAGTGCGAGAAAGCAAGGACATGTCTAATGAAGCAAAACACGAAGCTGTCCTTTTTGTTAGAAACAATGCAGTAATCTGTTAAGAGACTGAAATGTGTTAGTGTTAATGAGACTTTGGTGTCTTTGTATGTGTATTACTGTAAATTAATATGCACTTATGACAATGAATTAGAAAGCACAGCACATGTTATTATTTGGTGTAAGAGCATTTGAGAAAAAATAATAGATTAATCTTACAACAACACACTAAATCATACTGAGTGTGCCTCGAATATTGTGTACAGCTCTGGGGTTACTATCCAAGAACGAATAGAGTGTGCAATGAACAATTGTCAAATTAATTGCTGGGTCAGAGGGTTTCTCTCGTGTGGAGAGACTAGATGAGCTGGGTCTGTGCTTAATTAGAATTTAGCAAACTAAGAAGTGATCATATGGAACATAACCTTTTTGATACAGTAGGTGCAAAGTTAACATTTGCCCTGATGCGATTTCTTTAAACCAGTGGTCACAATGTGAAAATAAGTACTCATCCATTCAGGGCTGTGGAGAGTTGTATTTCCCGAGGGAGCAGTGAGCCTTTGTAGTTTTCCACCCAGAATCGTGAACATCTGTTCAATGAGAATACACAGTGGAAAATAATTGACTGATTTTATTTTTTGATATTTGGGAATATGTGGTTAGTGCCTGAAAGTGACAGAGTTAAAAGATCAGCCGTGTTATAATTAAGTGCTGAAGTAGGGGCAGGGGGCAGAATGGCCATCCTCTGCTTCTGTTTAAGATAGACACAAAATGCTGGAGTGACTCAGTGGGTCAGACAGCATCTCTGGAGAAAATGGATAGGTGATGTTTCAGGTTGGGACCCTTCTTCAAACAGACTCTGCTTCTTTTCTGAAGAGACCCAGTCTGAAGAAGGGTCTCGATCCGGAACATTATCACTTCCATCTATCCAGAGATGCTGCCTGTCCCGCTGAGTTACTCCAGCATTTTGTGTCTATCATTTGCCTCTCGTCCTCTGTTCCTGTTTCTTGTGCTTGTGACGTGCCGGCGATATTAATTTGAAATCTGCACGCTGCACAAAATGTTTGTTCACTGAATGAAGCAGCAACGTAAAACAGGTTAATTTTTACTGCAAATTAACATGCAGGTGCAACACATCATAGAGAAAACAGAGTATGTGAACATCTGTAAGAGCAATTAAGTACAAGAGTATAAATGTACAGCAACATTCTTGCTGAATGTGTCTGGAATATTCTGGCCTTATTATCATTTGAAAGACATATTTAGGAAAGAAAGGTGCAGAGTGAACAATTGTTAGATTGATTCCTGGATTAGAGGGTCTATCGTGTGAGGAGAGACTAGATAGACTGGGCCTGTGTTTATTTAGATGGTCTCTTGCTTTTGTAGCTCCACTCCCAATGGAAGCGATTGAGAGAATGGCTGCTCTGTGCATGAAGGATCTCGATGAAGAAGACATTGATGATGATGATGTGGACGATGATGACGCAGACTTGATGGTAAAGATATTTTCTCATTATATATTTGATTTGTTTTGCCTGATCTGAAGCCCAGTTCTGGTTTTTATTGTTTTCTTTGGCCCTACACCATTTATAAAAAAAAAAAAAAAAAAAAAAAAAAGGACAGTACATTGGCGCAACAGTAGAGTTGCTGCTTAATAACGCCAGAGACCCAGGTTCGATTCTGGCTACGGGTGCTGTCTGTACGGATTTTCCACGTTCTCCCCGTGACCGTGTCGGTTTTCTCCGGGTTCTTCAGTTTCCACTCGCATTCCAAAGACGTACGGGTTTGTAGATTAATTGGCTTTGATAAAAATTGTAATTTATCCCTCGTATGTACAACAGTGCTAGTGTGAGGGGTGATTGATGGTCGACGCGGACTTGGTGGGCTGAAGGACCTATTTTCGCACTGTATCTGTAAAGTAAAGTCTAAATTAAAATAAAGGACAGATCTATGATTGAAACTTCAGGTCTCAGCAGAATAGCGGCAATGTTACCTGCAATAATACTTGGATCGTTAAATATTCAGTCTGGGAATCTTTTTTTCCTTTTGAAACCAAATAAGCTATTGAGCTAGTTATACTTGATTTCCGACAGGATTGTTATTGATTCGGCGCGCACATTGTGGGCTTACGGACCTGTTCCTGTGCTATAATGTTCAGTTCTAAAACCTGCAAAGGCATCCTGCATCTGCGTTTAAATAAGGCACATCTTATATCTGATTCATGTGTACGTGCAGAAAAAGCCTGCGGTCGTGCTGGTGTGACTACCATTGTCTTGCTCAACATTCTCCGATCGAAACTTAAGAGCCTTTTATATCCCTGTTAGTTGGGCTAATTACAGAAATACCTCGGTGATTTAGAAAACTAGGTGTCTGATTAATAATTTATCAGTTTGAATCTAAGTGTTTCTTTGACTACAGGTGTTAAAATATTCATGTACAATGCTGCCAACCCTCCTTGTACTATGCAGAAAGGTGCTGCAGATGCTGGTTTATATCAGTATAAAAAATACCAATTCCGGAATTTTGTATCTACCTTTTACTATAACTGTTTGCCGCATGTTATATATCTTTGTATTGAAGAATATTGGGTTTTTTTGCAGCACAAATGTTTAGGGAGAATGGATTTAAATAATCCCAATTAGCGCTACATTCTGAAGTGGCATTTGAGTACAATAGGGAGGCATGACAGCTGCTACCTACTGCGTAGACATGTCAAATCCATCGTTGAATCTTTGCTGCTCCTCACTCTGCCTTTGTTACACCATGCTGTTAGTATGCATCCTGTCTATCATTATGCTTTTCACAGCCTTTCTTTTAATGTGTGGGAAGGAACTGCAGTTGCTGGTTTAAACCGAAGATAGACACAAAAAGCTGGAGTAACTTAATGGGACAGGCAGCATCTGTGGAGAGAAGGAATGGGAGACTTTTCAGGTTGAGATCCGTCTGAAGAAGGGTCTCGATCCGAAATATCACCCATTCCTTCTCCAGAAATGCTGCCTGTTCTGCTGAGTTACTCTAGGATTTTGCATCTAGCTACAAGTATATCTTTTCTGAAATAGGAAGACCACATACATGAGAGAGTACAAAACACAGCTGTTAGTACTCCAGATTTTTGGGTCTATCTTCCATTTCTTTTAATGTTCCCTTTCTTGGATTCTGTTTAAATAGCTGAGATTTGCTGTCCTGGGCATTACTGCTGCAGAGACAGCCAAGAGCTGGCAGTTTCATGAGCTCCAGTCATGCATTTGAATTTAGATAATTCTGCGTAATTGAAGACTATTTTAAGTTACTACTTTTCCAGGCAGAATTGAATGAAGTCCTTGAAGATGATGAACCAAGTATGAATGTCACCCAACCTGCAGAAACAAAACCTACGCCTGACAGAACTTCACAGGTAGATTAAATTTAATTTACATTCATGTTTTAAAATGAAATAAATATATTAAGTTTGCATTTCTTGCAGTTGCCATTTTAAGTTACATTTGGAATGTAGACTTTTAATTTCCTTTAAAGCGTGGTTCATTTAGCAATGAAGGCACGGTAAATTAGATGCTGTAATCTTAAAACATAAAGTGTTGGAGGAACTCAGCCAGTCAGGCAGCACCTGCGGAGGGACATGAACAGATCAATTGGTCTGAAGAAGGATCTCATCCCAAAATGTCATCTGTTCCTTTCCTTCCACCGATGCTGCCCGACCATTGCATTCCTCCAACACTTTGTGTTTTGATTTGGCAATGAGTGTTGCCAGCCCCAAGTTTAATCTCTGCATTATTACTGCCATGAAAGTCAGCAGGGACAGAGTGAGCCTGTTTCTATGCTGTCTCAGTTCAGTTTAGATAAATGTCACTTAGTTCAATGAAACGTTTTTGTTGCGTGCTATTCAGTCAGCGGAAGACAATGCATGATTACATTCGAGCCATCCGCGCGCGGTGTGCAGATACATGATAATTGGAATGGCGTTTAGTGCTAGTTAAAGCCAAGGTCTGATCAGAGATGGTCTGAGGGTCACCAATCATGTGAATAGTAGTTCAGGACCGCTCACTAGATGTGGTTGGATGATTCAGTTGCTTGATAACAGCTGGGAAGAAACAGTCCGTGAATCTGGAGGTGTTTGTTTTCACACTTCTATACTTTTTGTCCGATTTCTCGTTTTGCCTTTTTCAATGCTCTCTGACCCTTTAAGTTTTAAGGGACGACTAATATACGATACGATAAACTTTATTCATCCCCGGAGGGAAATGGGTCTGCCAACAGTCACAACAAGGTACAGGAAAACTTGAAATTAAAAGTGAAAGTAAAAAGGACAGGTGATTGTTGGCTGGCTGCCGTGTGCACAGCGCCTAAACCGGAACGCAGGAACAAACAAACAAACACAGGCTTATTTCCTGGGCAGAGGATTCTAAAACTCCAACCCCACTCCAGGTCCTCTTTGTTCTTCCACCGCCCCTCACGGCAGTCTCCCCATGCGGGCCCCTCCATTGTTTTTCACGGCGGTCCCCTCCCCCCCGCCGATGCTCCGTTGCCGTGAGGTTCTTGTTGACGTCGAGGCTCAAGCTGCCGCCGAGGCTCCCACTGCCATTGCAGAGGGTCCCATTGCCACCGCTGCCGCTGAGGCTCCTTCGGCCCAGACTGGCCTCGCCCCTGGCTTCCCCACAGTTCCCTGGGAGGCCTGTGGGCTTCTCTAGTTTAGGATCTCTCGTTTAATGACTTGTCTTTGAGTAGCTCTTATTTGGGGAATCAGCAGAACTTGAGGGTTTAGGAGCAGAACAAGTAGCTTAAACAGAAACGCTAAAATACATTAATTTTGCATTGCTGATTCATGGGAAGCAGAATGCACAATTAAGAAGAAATTGGATGAATAATTGAATATAAAAAGGGAAATTAATAAAGAAGATAAATGTCTTTAAAGCCACTTGGTCCTGTTGAGGAGAAATCTTTGTACTGTATGTGGTCGTAGAATTTAATCTAAGGTGTCTACCTAGATTAATATTGAGTAGTCAGATTTGTTCTTCTGGGACTAACATCTATCTTCAGACCTAAAAATGTTAACTGAGGCCTTTTTTCCTGACCTTGGGACCTTGGCAACTGGAATCTTTGCTTTATCAGCATTCTGGACTGGACTCTCACAACGCACCAGAGTTTAATTCTTAATAGAACTCGGTCTACAGAATGTTATATTAAATCAATATGCACAAGGAAAAGCTCTTGCAGAGTGCTATGGGAGGATGGGGTAGTGCGGGGGTATAATCTCAAAGTAGCGATTGTCCATTCAAAACAGAAAAGAATAATTAAATCTGAGGATTGTACATCTTTGGAAGTGTTCTGCCTCACCAGAGGTGTAGTTACTGCTCAAGCAGCCGAATCAGTTACTGTCCCGTTTCTTGTGTTCTTTTATCAATCTGTTGTCCTGGCAACGCTCTAGCGATCAGAAGTATTTTCTTGGTTTAGTACGTGCGCAGTAAGGTGGTGCAGCGGTAGAGTTGCTGCCTTGCAGCGCCAGGGACCCGGGTTCGATCCTGATTATGGACACTTGTCTGGACGGAGCTTGTACGTTCCCTCTGTGACCGTGTGGGTTTCCCCCGGGTGTTCCGATTTCCACCTACACTCCAAAGACATCCACGTTTGTATGTTGGTAGACACAAAATGCTGGAGTGACTCAGCGGGTGAGGCAGCATCTCTAGAGCGAAGGAATGGGTGACGTCTAGTTTCTTGACCCGAAACGCCACCCATTCCTTCTCTCCAGAGATGCTGCCTCATCAGCTGAGTTACTCCAGCATTTTGAGTCTCCCTTCGATTTTACCAGCATCTGCTGTTCTTTCTTACACACGTTTGTAAGTTAACTAACTTTGGTGAAAAATATAAATTGTCCCCAAATGTGTAGGATAGGGCTAGTGTATGGTGATTGCTGGACGGCTTGGACCCAGTGGGTCAAAGGGTCTGTTTCTGCACTGCATCTCTAAACTAAACTAAATTGAAGCCCTGTCCCACGGTACGAGTTCATTCCAAGACCTCTCCCGAGTTTGCCCTGATTCGAACTCGGAGATTTACGGTAATGGCCACTCGTCGGTACTCAGGGCTCTCGTGGACATTTTTCAACATGTCGAAAAATCTTCACGAGTCTTCCCGTGCTTACCTGCCGTTAGCGAGTCTTCCCGAGTACCTGCCATTGGCATTACGAGCCGCTAAGAGACGTCCCCGAGCTCCGCCGTACCCGCTACGTTCATTCTCCGTGCTTACCCCAAGTTTGATTTTTGTTTAGGCTCGGGAGAGCTCTTGGAATGAACTCGTACCGTGGGACAGGGCTTTCACAGCGTGAATTGTTGTAGATAGCATTGCACTCTTAAGATCATGAACTAATTGAGTGTGCCTCTGTTTAATTGCAGCTCAGTACATCATCTGTAGGCAGCCTGGAAGGCACCCTGGTGGAGAGGATTGACATGTACAAATGTGCGATAGACAATGCGAAACAATCTGGCGAGAGCTCCAAACTGCGAAGATACGAACGTGGCCTTAAGGTTAAAAATATCCACTAGTTTTGTAGATATGGTGATCAAAAAAGCTTTTGGCACGTTGGCCTTCATTAGTTATTAGTATTGAGTATAGAAATTGGGAAGTCATGTTGCAGTGATACAAGACATTGGTGATGCCACATTTCGAGTATTGCCTTCAGTTTTGTTCACCATGTTATAGGAAAGATGTCATGTTGGAAAGGGTGTGGAGAAGATTTGACGATGATGATTCTTAATTGCCACATTTACCTAAGGTACAGTGTAATTTTTTGTTTTGCATACCATGGACAAAGTATGCAAAGTTGCCACATATAGGGTGCCTGAAGAAGTGCCCATAGGGTGTCTGAAGAAGGGTCTCCACCCGAAACTGAGCGAATACTCAGGAAATGACCCATTCCTTCTCTCTCCAGAGGTGCTGCATGTCCCGCTGAGTTACTCCAGCTTTTTGTGTCTATCTAGGGTGCCAATGATGTGTACGTGGACTCTGCCAGGACTGGGGCCTGAGCTGTAGGGAGAGTTTGAGCAGAGGTTGACTCTATTCCTTGGAGCGCAGTGGAGGATGATGAGGTGTGATCTGATAGAGGTGTACAAAATCATGAGAGAAATAGATCGGGTAAATGCACAGTCTTTTGACCACTGTAGGGTTATCGAGAACCGGAAGGAATAGGTTTATGCTGTGGGAGGGAAGATTTAATAGGGAGGTGGAGAAGAGGGGTAACCTTTTTACACAAAGAGTGGTGGGTGTATGGAACGAGCTGCCGAAGGCGGTAGTTCAGGCAGGTACTATTGCGACATTTAAGAAACATTTTGACAGGTACATGGATAGGATGGGTTTAGAGGGATATGGGCCAAAAGCAGGCAGGTGGGAGCAGTGTAGATTGGACATGGTGGTCAGCATGGGCAAGTTGGGCCGAAGGGCCTGTTTTGCTGCTGTGTGACTGACTTTGGTGCCCATGTACAATTGGAATTGTTGGATCTTGTCTGTTTCCGTGGGGCAATGCCAACTGAACGTTGAGTTTAGGATCTTGTTGCTGGTGTGAGTTTCAGGCCTAGGTTGTCTTATGTCCTTACATTGGGCTGGAGCTGTCACTTTCTGACCACTGGAAGCCCTTTGAGCTCTTTTAATGGTCAAGGACACCTGGATTGTGGAGTACAGTCAAATGAGAAAAAAATATTTTTTTCAGTCCTATTAATGATTTATTCTTTTTTTCTTTAAGACTCTACAATCGATGTTTACATCTGTGAAGAAAGGGAAGCAGATTGATGAAGAAGACATCCCACCCGCCGTGGCTTCCGGGAGAAATAATAACACAGCCACTCCACCCGCCTCGGAGACAGCAACACCCTCAACAGGGGATCGGTCTTTGTTGATCGACATTTCTGTGCCCACAGAGCACCCTGTGCCACCGCCAAAGCCTGCAGCACCTGCTCTGCTACCCAAGCCAAAGATGTCCGTACCCCAAGTTATTGCTCCATCAGCCGCAGAGCAAAGCCCACGGGCACTGCCGGTACCCGCAAAAATAGAAACAACCATCGCTGTGTCTAATAACAAAGCAGGTAGGATTGGAATTCTCCAACCTGTCCAATGCTTTCTATTGTTGTAGTCGTACAGCTAAGAAACAGGCCCTCCTGCCCAGCTTGCAACATGTCCCAGCTGCACCCACCACCCTTTGTGTGAAGAAATGACCCCTCAAATTCCTATTAAATCTTTTTCCCTCCACCTAGTTCTTGATTTTTCTACTCTGGGCATGAGACTGTGCATCTACCCGATCTATTCCACGTGTAATGTTAATGTAACTGCAGATGCTGGAAAAATCGAAGTTAGACAATAATGCTAGAGAAACTCAGCGGGTGAGGCAGCAGCTATGGAGCAAAGGAACAGGTGATATTTCGGGTCGAGACCCTTCTTCAGACTGATGTAGGAAGGAACAGCAGATGCTGGTTTAAACCGAAGAGGAGGTACTGTGCGAAGATGGGTCTCGACCTGAAAGTTCTCTCAATGTTGATGCAATAAGTGATAGGAGCTGAATTCGGCCATTCGGCCCATCGCGTTGACTCCGCCATTCAACCCTGGATGATCTATCTTTCCCTTTCACTCCCATTCTCCTGCCTTCTCCCCATAACTCCTCACATCCATACTAATCTTGAAGCATCATCTTTGGGCTTTATTGTTACCTTAATTGGAAGCCTGACATGTGGTGAAGCTGTTATTCTTTGCTCTCTGAATGTTAGGAGACTATTTGGGGGGGGGGGGGGGGGGGAACGGAACGATTTGATGCTGTTTCTAGTCATCTAATTTATTTTTACAGTTTGCCAATCAAGCTCAGTTAGGTCCAAATTATTATAAATCTACGTGTTAGCAAATTTGGGCTGAAATTCACTGACAATCAACAGAGCGTACAACTGTTAGTAAGTAGTCATGTTGTCTGTCTTTGTTTTAGTGGATGGAATTGAAGTTGTGAAGATTGAGCAAATCTTTAGGTGTTTTAGGAGCAGCACATCTATAAGTTCATAAGTTCATTTATTGTCACATACACCTATAGAACATACATTCTATAGAAGCTGTTTAAATGTAAAATGTTCTGCAGACTAGTCCCATGGTATTTGTTGTTACGGCCATCAAGATACCATCATATCAATTCAGAATTTAAAAAAAACAGGTTTGCGTTTCCAATAGAAGATTTTCTTGTGAATAGATGTCAATGTAAATGTTTTGATTGAATAATATAAATCATGCTCCTCCTGAAGCCACAATTCTCATGCACTTACAGCATTGGCGCAGTCTGCCTTTCAAGTTGGTGTTATTGCCACAGGGTACTGCTCTTGGAATGAAAGAGGTATTAATGTTTCTAAGGAACAATGGACATGACATCTCTGTGGTATTGAAATCTCTAAGCTTTGTTCTTTCAATGTTGTTCAGTATCAGTGAATTCCAGCATGAGGGAGAGTGCAATGAGCAGGCAACGAGAATACAAGCTGGCCGCACTGCACGCCAAGCGCAGCGGGGACACGGAACTTGCAACAAAATACTACCAAATAAGCAAGGTGAGGTTAATGATAAATCCCATTAACTTCCATGTTTCAAAGCACAGGATGTGAGCACGTTATATATTTCCCAATCTACTAATCTAAGGGCCGACAGATGGCACAATGGGCTAAGTGTTCGGCTGGCGACAGGTAGGTAGCCGGTTCGAATCCCGCTTGGAGTGCATACTGTCGTTGTGTCCTTGGGCAAGACACTTCACCCACCTTTGCCTGTGTGTGAATGTGTGTGAGTGATGATGGTGGTGGTCGGAGGGGCCGTAGGCGCAGATTAGCAGCCACGCTTCCGTCAGTCTGCCCCAGGGCAGCTGTGGCTACAGAAGTAGCTCACCACCACCGAGTGTGACTGAGGAGTGAATGAATAATGCGATGTAAAGCGCCTTGAGTATCTAGAAAGGCGCTATATAAATCCCATCCATTATTATTATTATTACTAAAACATTATCACATTCCTCTTGACTATGTTGATGTTCAGCTTTGCATTAAGTTGCAAGTCATGTTAAAATAATATAGTTCACTTCAATAGTGAAGAAACTTGAGTCCGACAGCCTAGGCCCAGGTTCCCTCTCTGCAAAAGAATGACGTAAGATTTTAGAGATACAGCGCTGAAACAGGCCCTTTGCCCCACCGAGTCCGGGCAGACCAGCGATCAACCCATACTCTTGCACCATCTGACACTGGGAATAATTTACAATTTCTTACATGTCTTTGGAGTGTGGGAGGAAACCAGAGCACCCGGAGAAAACCCACACTGTCATTGGGAAACGTACAAACTATACAGACAGCACCTGTAGTCGGGGTCGAAACCTACGCTGTAAGGCAGCAACCCTACTGCGCTGACAAAAGTCAATTCTTGTTTTAACACCGTTTCTGGTTATTGTTGGTATAGATCTGACCAAAAATGCATTTGGCCAGTTTCTGTTGCTTCCATAACTTGACCCATGCACAGAATCATTGCTGCATATCTGGTGAAAGGAATGGGGAAATAATAGGATGATTTTATCAACATCTGAGAATTCTGGCACCTGTAATAAATACTCCATTCCCTCTCCCCCACCCATCCAGTCCCCATTAAACTCTCTCATCCTAATCAATGAAATTATCAGAAGCTGTACTTGCAACCAAAGATTGTTAGTTTTTGTGAAATTAGGGTGTTGAGGTGACTGTGAAGCTGGATGCAGATCAGTCATAATGTCATCGAATGCAAAACAGACCTGAGAAAAATGAATTTCCTCCCCTTTTTGCAATTTTACACAGCATTTGGGGAGAGACATAATGTTGTGATTACTCCAGCCAGCCCCGTGACTTCCACGTGTATTGGAAGCTTTGGAGAAAATGTACATCTTCTGTCATCCTTAACAGCATTTTGTTTTTTCTCATCAAACCAGAAATTTGATCCTTTTCTTGCGGCACTGGATGGAGGAGGGACAGTGGATTTCAATCAGCTGCCACCCCATTTTGGTATGCATTTGTACATTAGTATCTCTCTATGCTTTGGTGTAATTCCGTGCTTTCATAGATGTAGTTCATTTCTTACAAAGTGTCACCAGAGACAATTCTTACCTGTTTAATCTAGAGCCTTATCCGAATGTTGTGATTTTTAGGAAGTGGTTTCGCAATGTAGAATTAGTTTAGATGCTATCATTCTAGAGGCAAGAGTGTTTTATTGTGATATGTCCCAGATAGAACAATGACATTCTTACATGCAGCAGCACAACAGAATATGTAAACATAATACACTGTAAACAATATGATGTATGTGAGTGTACTCACACTTACACCCACTCACATACTCTGTATCAAGTTCAAGAGAGTTTATTGTCATGTGTCCCTGATAGGACAATGAAATAAGCTTTGCTTCTGCACAACAGAACATAGTAGGCATGAATTGTGAATGGATTGTGAGCGTATGTATGTGAGAGTGAGGGAATGTAAATGTGTGAATCTGTGATACACTTCAATAACGTGTGTGTATGTGTGTGTGTTCACATGCACATATACACACATTATTGAAGTGTATTTCAGACACAGACACACATACAAGCTCACACATATACATGTACGCTCACACACATTGAAGTATATGTTAGACGCAGACACACATATACACGCTCACACATATATATATATATATGCACGCTCACACACATTATTGAACTGTATGTTATCTTTGTAGAATGCGTTGGAGTAACTCAGTGGTTCAGGTAGCATCTCTCTAGAACATGGATCGGTGACGTTGCGGGTCTTCAGACTCTTATCTAATCTGCACCTTTATATTCCTAGATGCACCAAAGGACAAGCAATCGATCCCTCCTCCCTCTCAGTTGCCTGCTCTCTCGGCTCCGGCAGCGCCTCCAGCACAGTCAGTGACTGCATCAGGTGGGTCTTGAATGCATTAGGGGATTTCCCTCTGTTGGTACGAAGTAACCCTGCTGTTTTTCACCCACTTCTCTCCCATACTGCCCTTCTGCAGAGTTCACTTTTTTCTTGCTCTGGCAATCTGACTAGTCCGATTCCAGAATTGCTTCGCTGTAGGGATCATTAAATGGGAATGGGAAACTTTGAATGCCCAATCCTGGCCGCAGTCTCAGCTTTACTATTGATCTGCCTGAGATCTAACTCGAGCACCATCCACCCTAACTGCAAACCCTGGCAACCATTGGACCTGTTGTTATAAACTTGGCATTCTATTGCAGTATAGGAGCTTCCTTACCAACTACTCACAGTATGGTATGGCAACTGCTCTGTCTCCGACCGGAAGGCATTGCAGAGGGTGGTGAAAATTGCCCAACGCATCACCGGTTCCTCGCTCCCCTCCATTGAGTCTGTCCAAAGCAAGCGCTGTCTGCGGAGGGCGCTCAGCATCGCCAAGGACTGCTCTCACCCCAACCATGGACTGTTTACCCTCCTACCATCCGGGAGGCGCTATAGGTCTCTCTGTTGCTGAACCAGCAGGTCGAGGAACAGCTTCTTTCCGGCGGCTGTCACTCTACTCAACAACGCACCTCATTGACTGCCAATCACCACCCCCCCCCCCCCCCCGACACTTAGGATAAGGGGGAAATCGTTTGCTATGTCGCTCTTCAATGGAGATGAGAAGAATTTCGTTGTCTCTGTACTGTACACTGCAATGACAATTAAAATCTCTGAATCTGAATCTGATAAACTTGGCGTTGTATCCCCCCCCCCCCCACCATATTTCACCGATTGTATCTGGTATCTGGTATGTTTGCAACACAGATGTAGGCACCATCTCACCGCTGGTAATCCCAATGCAATCCTGCACTTCTATTCTCTGCGGCCTGCATTGCCACAGAGCTGTGAAAGTACACAAAAAGTGCTGGGGTAACTCAGCAGGTCAGGCAGCATCTCTGGAGAACATGGATGGGTGACTTTTGGGTCGGGACCCTTCTTGTACATATTTGGCAGGTGTTGCATGCATTCAGTATGGTGCTGTTCCACTGGTCGTGTCCTGATTAAATGGGACTTGAAGTTCTACCTTGAATCAGGCGAGATTAAAAAGGGCCTGTCCCACTTACGCGATTTTTTTTGGCGACTGCCATCACACGTCATAGTCGCTGCAGGTGGGCAAAAATTGTCACCATGTTGAAAATCCAGTGGCAACCAGAAAAAGGTACAACTCTTTGGGCGACTACTCACGACCATACAGGCGACATGTATGGGTCGTGAGTAGTCGCCCAAAGAGTCGTACCTTTTTCTGATCGCCGCTGGATTTTCAACATGGTGACATTTTTCGGTGACCTGCTGCGAAAAAATTGCGTAAGTGGGACAGGCCCTTAACAGTCCTTCTGTTAATCAAAGCTGTTAATTTTCTTACCCACAGAAGTTCCCCCTCCCCCGAAAAATATCATGGAGGCTCTTCAACAGAGAATGGACAAGTACAAATCAGCCGCTGCACAGGCAAAGAGTGCAGGCAACGACCGGAAAGCAAGAATGCATGAACGCATCGTTAAAGTAAGCAAGCTTCCAGAAGAAGGGCCTTGATCCGAAACGTTGGCTATTTCTTTCGCTCCATAGATGCTGCCTCACCCGCTGAGTTTCTCCAGCATTTTTGTCCACCTTTGATTTTCCAGCATCTGCAGTTCCTTCTTAAACGTAATCTTCCAGAATTGCTCACTTTGGTCAACCCTTCAAAGTTAACTACTGTTCCTCTTTAACTGTAGCCTAAATGTTACGAGGTGCAGAGATGATTTTACCGAGACTCGAGGGAGAGATTGAGCAGGCTAGGACTTTACTCCTTGGAGCGCAGGAAACTGAGGGGTAATCATATGGAGATGTTTTACAATTATGATGGGGCGACTGCACAGAGTCTTTTACCCAGAGTAGGGGAACCAAGAACCAGACTTAGTGTTAATGTGAGAGGGAAAAGATTTAATTGGAACCTGAAGGGCAACTTTTTCCACACCAAGGAGGGAGTTATATGGAATGAGCTGCCAGAGGAGTTAGTTGAGACAAGTACAATAAAAGACACTTATACACATACATGGATAGGGGAGGTTTATATGGATCTGGACCAAATGCAGGCAAATGAGACAAGCTTAGATGGGGCATCTTGGTCGGCATGGACGAGTTGGGCTGAAGGGCTTGTTTCCCATGCAGTGTGACTCTAATGATTAGGTTGATCTCTTTGTTCAGTAGTTGTTCAAACGACCCATCGTTGAAGTAGTTTTTGAGTTTGGGCGAGTGTGTCAGTGGGTCATTTTTTTACCTAATTGTTGGTTTTAGGTAGAAATGCAATGTGTGAATTGGTCTGCTGGCAGTCCCGGCACTGCATGTGTACACCCCTACCCTCTCTCTCCTTGCTTATCTTGTGTGAACTCATCTCCCTGCTTTGCTGCTATTTCTCTCCATCTGTTCAAACATGTTGAGGGTGAAGGAGCAGATACTCGGTTTAACAATTCCCTGCCTTTCTTTACCAATGTTTTTTAATCTTTTCCAGCAATATCAGGATTCCATTAAAGGTCACAAAGCAGGAAGAAATGTTAACCTCAGTGAACTTCCAGTGCCACCAGGTAAAGAACAACTTTTTGAAGTGGTTTGAAGCAGTGTCCCAAGCTAAAACGTGACCCATCCTTTTTCTCCAGGATGCTGCCTGACCCGCTGAGTTACTCCTGTTCAACAATGAACGAGTAAGAAATTCAGGTATAAACCAGCATCTGCAGTTCCTTTCTACACACTTAATTTCTTTCTACTCGTTCATTGTTGAACAGATCAGTGGTGTGCAGAGGGTTAAAATCAAACAGAAACATAAAAGAAACCAATTTTTTAAATCCTTTTATTCTAAAGATGGAGATTTATCAACAAGGAAACAAAAGTGTGTTGTAGCTGCCATGGTTTGGGTCGGGTGGGGAACCTGCGGCCTTCCATCACAGTGAGGAGGTGTTTGGAGATTCAATGTGATGGATGTTTGTGTGGAATTGTGTCAATTGTGTGTTTTTTTTGTTGTTTTTTTTTGCTGTTATGACTGCAGGAACGTAATTTTGTTAGAACCTATATGACATTCCGATTCTGTACCTCCAGGTTTCCCACCTCTTCACGGATCAGAGAGCGGCTCTCACAATCAGACCATTGTGGGAGTGTTGGAGAATGCAATGAAGCTGGCCAACCAGGAGGTGAATGAAGACGGTGACCATGAGGATGAGGTAGGCTTTCAAAGGTGACCATCCCGCATTGAAACATCTTCACTTCAATCTTCCTGGCCTTCAAACCAGTTGCTAAACATGTTTTCAGCCAGCATGGAAGTCATCTACTGTGAAACTGTGACATGGAAAGAAAATAGTACCCGCAGTAAAACACTAATCATGTTTGTGAACCCTGATGTTTCAGCATCTGGCCCTGCTGGGTTAAGTGTGCTGGTTTCACTGGGCCATTCATTATACCACAAAGTTGCTAAAGATTCCTGAAATGATGTCTGTCTTAAACCACCAAAGGGGTACAGCATGGGGCTAGAGCAGAACTGCAACGATGGCTGATCTACCTGTCCCGCTAAGAGTTGGGTGTAGCTGCGGCCTTTGCATTCAGCCTCTCAAGGCTGCTCTGCCATTCAATACGGTCAAGCCTGATCTACCCTTACGGAGAAACATAGAAAATAGGTGCACGAGTAGGCCATTCAGCCCTTCGAGCCAGCATTGCCATTCAATATGATCATGGCTGATCATCCAAAATCAGTGCCCCGTTCCTGCTTTCTCCCCATATCCTTCGATTCCACTTGTCCAAAGAGCAAAATGTTTCATGGCAAAAGGATTTGAGTATAGGAGCAGGGAGGTTCTACTGCAGTTGTTCAGGGTCTTGGTGAGACCACACCTGGAGTATTGCGTACAGTTTTGGTCTCCAAATCTGAGGAAGGACATTATTGCCATAGAGGGAGTGCAGAGAAGGTTCACCAGACTGATTCCTGGGATGTCAGGACTGTCATGAAGAAAGACTGGATAGACTTGGTTTATACTCTCTAGAATTTAGGAGATTGAGAGGGGATCTCATAGAAACTTACAAAATTCTTAAGGGGTTGGACAGGCTAGATGCGGGAAGATTGCTCCCGATGTTGGGGAAGTCCAGGACAAGGGGGTCACAGCTTAAGGATAAGGGGGAAATCCTTTAAAACCGAGATGAGAAGAACTTTTTTCACACAGAGAGTGGTGAGTCTCTGGAACTCTCTGCCGCAGAGGGTAGTCGAGGCCAGTTCATTGGCTACATTTAAGAGGGAGTTAGATGTGGCCCTTGTGGCTAAGGGGATCAGAGGGTATGGAGAGAAGGCAGGTACGGGATACTGAGTTGGATGATCAGCCATGATCATATTGAATGGCGGTGCAGGCTCGAAGGGCCGAATAGCTGCACCTAATTTCTATTTTTCTATGTAACCCTCTCTTGAATACCCTTTGTCCCTTGTGAGAATAGATTCAGTCAGATTGTTAGAGGAGGGGACTGGCTGGGCCTCTGCCCAGTAAGAGGCAGATGATCCCTAGACCATGCAGGTGCAGCACAGAGGTACACAAGGACAGGAAGTATTTCATGTAAATAACATTTGTTAACCAGGGTAAAGATCATGTGATAGGAGCAGAATTAGGCCATTTGGCTCGAGGCTATTCCACCCTTCTTATCATTGTTGATCTATCTCTCCCCATAACCCCTGACACCCGTACTAATCCAGAAACTATATGACTACAAAATAGAGAGAGTACAGAGGAGATTTACTAGAATGTTGCCTGGGTTTCAGCAACTAAGTTACAGAGAAAGGTTGAACAAGTTAGGGCTTTATTCTTTGGAGCGCAGAAGGTTAGGGGGGACTTGATAGAGGTTTTTTTAAAATGATGAGAGGGATAGACAGAGTTGACGTGGAAAAGCTTTTCCCACTGAGAGTAGGGAAGATTCAAACAAGGGGACATGACTTGAGAATTAAGGGACTGAAGTTTAGGGGTAACATGAGGGGGAACTTCTTTACTCAGAGAGTGGTAGCTGTGTGGAATGAGCTTCCAGTGAAGGTGGTGGAGGCAGGTTTGTTTTTATAATTTAAAAATAAATTGGATAGTTATATGGATGGGGAAGGGAATGGAGGGTTATGGTCTGAGCGCAGGTATATGGGACTAGGGGAGATTATGTGTTCGGCACGGACTAGAAGGGTTGAGATGGCCTGTTTCCGTGCTGTAATTGTTATATGGTTATTATATGGTTATATGGACTCTGCCTTAAAAAACATCCATCGACGTGGCCCCCCACAACATTTCTGTGGCAATGAATTCCACAGATTCACCACCCTAAAGAAACTGGGAACATTCCAAGTATTGAAGGCATTGGCTGTGTTACAGAGGTAAATGGGAAATGAATGAGGAAACATTGCGTTAAGGTGGGACATGAAGAGGCTACAACCATAGGTATACAGTTATCACCTTAGTAGTATTCTGTTATCTAAACATTGGAATGTGAGTGGTAATGCATTTTTCCCCTCTCTGCTCTTTTTTAAAGCCAGCACAAAGGCCTTCTCAGCAAGCACTCTCCCGGGCATCCACACCAAGGACATTGCCAGCTGCCCCCAACGGTTCAGAAAGCCCAGCACCAAAGCAAATGTCAGGCAAAGGTAAGGTTGAAATTGAAATTGAAATTTGGAGAGCTGCCTCGCACTGTGAAATATTCCAGGTGCAGTCAGTTCTGGTTCTGGGGTTTTCAATCATTGCAAGCTCTTATGTGGCACTAAAGTTATTGTAAGCACGGGTCTATTATCTGGATCAACGGTCCTTTGTCATTGCTGATTGAGATAAGTAAGTAAGTTAGTTTATTGGCCAAGTATTCACATACAAGGAATTTGCCTTGGTGCTCCGCCCACATGTAACAACATGACATACATAGAGCGAGGTGACTGGCCCACCAAGCCCACGTCGAGCCCATTACACTAGTTCTATGTTGTCCCACTTTCTCATCTGACACACGAGGGGAAATTTACATGAGCTAATTAACCTGCATGTCTTTGCAATGTGGGAGGACATCCGATCACCTGGAGAACACCCACGTGGTCACAGAAATAAGGTACAAATTCCCTGCAGACAGCACCCATAGTGGGGATCAAACCAGAGTCTCTGGCGCTGTAATGCAGCTCCACAGCAACTCTACAGCTGCACCATTGAGCAGCTACTAGAGCAGCTACTTCCCTCTCCCCTCTCCCTCCTGACGCTGGGTCTCGACCTGAAACGTCGACAAGTCCATTCCTCCCCCCATCCCCACAGATGCTGCTCGATCTGTTGGCTTTATCCAGCAGATTGTTAGTTGTTCAATGGAACTAGACTATTTTGTTTTCTATTTCCCGTCCTCCTGCCTCTGGCAAGATCCCTTGCCACTCCTACTCTGTCCCTCCCTCTAACCTGGCGTTACATCCGAGAGTGTTGAACGGCGCACGCCCTTGCACACTTGGCTCAGTGCCGCCTGACATCGTGCTTGCCACATTGCAAACATGTCTTTTTTTTTAAAAAATATTTTATTTTATTAGAAGTAAGTACAGTCATATGGCACCAAAGTGCCTAATATATATTTTCATAATACATTTTATGTACAACTTTTTTTTTGTTACATTGAAAAAAGATGAGAATAAGAAAAAGAAGTTAGATAGTAAAGGATAGAAAGATGTGAAATATATAGTGTGTGAAGAAAGAGAACGAGTAAATGAAGAAAGTTGAGAGAGAAAATAGTGAAAAGAAAAGAAAATAAAAAAGAAAAGGAGATCATTATTTATAGTCTTGACCAACCCTCGTCCAGTCCTGAAACAATTATTTTTTACAATTGTGTTGCACCATATGATTCCAAAAAAACGACGAATGGAGACCAACTCGTTATGAATTGGTCTGATTTATCCATTAGGAGGAATCTCATTTCCTCAAGATGAGCGGTGTCCAACATACTTGCAATCCACATTTTAAGCGTTGGTATTGATGTACCCTTCCAAAATTTAAGTATTAATTTTTTTGCTATTATTAAACCATAGTTAAGGAATGTCTAAGCCCATCCTTTTGTTCCTTTCACCCGGCAGCTCAGCAGCAGTTGCAGTTCTTGCAGAACAGGAAAAAGCAGTTCATGCAGGCAGCGCTGCAGAAGAAGCAGAAGAACGACATTGAAGGAGCAAAGTTGTATCTTCGACAGGCTAAAGGCCTGGACCTTATGATTGAAGCTGCTAAAGGAGGGCTGCCTGTAGATATTACCAAGGTAAATTGATGAATACAGCACAGAAACGTGCTATTCCGATGTCCACACTGACCATCGACCGCCCCGTCACACTAGTTCTATGTTATCCCACTTTTGCATTCACTCCCTACACATTATGAGCAATTTGCAGAGGGCCATTTAACCTACAAACCTGCATGTCTTTGGGATGTGGGAGAAAACCCATGTGGTCAAGGGAGAATGTGCAAACTCCACACAGACAGCAGCCGAGGTCAGGATGGAACCTGGGTCTCCAGAGCTGTGGGGCACCAGCTCAACCAGTGTTTTGCTAAATATTATCATGGTGCCATTTTATGCCCATCTGAAAGAATCTTTTTAATTATCACCCAATAAGATGGCAGGAAATGTCGCTGCATTTTATTTTTGTTCACGACTTGGGTGCACGATTTTTTTAATTTATTTTTTGGTCTTTTAAATAATAATAATAATAATAATAATCTTATTTATATAGCACATTTTTAGTCAACTTGCATTGACCCCAAAGTGCTTCACATAATTACATTACATTTACACACAGGCAAAGGTGGGTGAAGTGTCTTGCCCCAAGGACACAACGACAGTATGCACTCCAAGCGGGATCCGAACCGGCTAATAAATACTTTTTTATTAGAAACATAGAAACATAGAAATTAGGTGCAGGAGTAGGCCATTCGGCCCTTCGAGCCTGCACCGCCATTCAATATGATCATGGCTGATCATCCAACTCAGTATCCCGTACCTGCCTTCTCTCCATACCCCCTGATCCCCTTAGCCACAAGGGCCACATCTAACTCCCTCTTAAATATAGCCAATGAACTGGCCTCAACTACCCTCTGTGGCAGAGAGTTCCAGAGATTCACCACTCTCTGTGTGAAAAAAGTTCTTCTCATCTCGGTTTTTAAAGGATTTCCCCTTTATCCTTAAGCTGTGACCCCTTGTCCTGGACTTCCCTAACATCGGGAACAATCTTCCTGCATCTAGCCTGTCCAACCCCTTAAGAATTTTGTAAGTTTCTATAAGATCCCCTCTCAATCTTCTAAATTCTAGAGAGTATAAACCAAGTCTATCCAGTCTTTCTTCAGCTCCTGCACCTAATTAAGGGCATTTGCATATCATATCATAACATTGATTTGTTCCACGAGTTTGTGCTGTTGTCAGTTTACTGGCAGCCGGGATTAGTAGACAGGCTAGTAATCTGGCCAAGTCCATGCCTGCTTCCAGATGTGGGGTACAGCAGGTAACCCAGAGGAGACACAAGGGGCTGCAGATGCTGGAATCTAAAGCATAAAACAAAATGTTGGGGGAACTCAGCTAGTTATGCAGCATCTGAATAGGGAAAAGAACATGCAAGGTTTCGGAACTGAAGAAGGATCCCAACCAGAAACCACCATTAGTTCTTCCCACAGATACTATCTGATCCGCTGAGTCCTCCAGCAGTTAGCTTTTTGATGACCATAGATGTGGTTTGGTGACCATAGATGTGGCCTGTTAACCTTGAGAGTGGGTGGAAAACTTATCTGGTTGAGTGAATTAACAAATGAGCAGTGCTGAACACTTCGCCACCCCTTAACTTTCTAGGTACCTGCACCCCCGGAAAATGAGGAAGACTTTGTGTTGGTGCGGCAAAGAGGGGTGAATGTACCCCAGAAAACTGCTGAACAATACGATCACCTGATGGAAGTTCTGAGAGAGCAGTATGAGGTAAAGCAACGACTCAACAAAAACATTGGGGAAGACACTAGTGCAAAGTATCAAGTCAGCCTGAAGAATGGTCCTGACCCAAAATGTCACCTATCCATGTTCTCCAGGGATGCTGGTTGACCCGCTGAGTTACTCCAGCACTCTCTGTGTCATTTTCCTCAAAGCATTAGAGTCTTATGATGATAATAATAATCTTATTATGATCCTCACTCATAAACAGATGATAATCTAGCCACTCTGGATTTGGGGGTTCTTATGTAGTCAAGTGGGAACCACAGACTCATTCACAGGCCAACTTTAGTTTAGACAAGTGAAGAAAGTACTTTTTTTTTTAGTCAAATATACTAACTTAAACTTGTGCAAATTAAACTTCTCTGACGATGAGATATATGTTTGGGAAAATGTTGCTCCACCATGGTGTCCACTAATGATGTTATATTTCTGTGCCTGCCTACAGAAGTGCATGATGTACTCCAAGCAATACACACACCTTGGCAACGTGTCTGAGACCACTAAGTGAGTGTCTGTACTTTCACCCTTTACCATCTGTGATTAAGTAGTTGATTTTTCTGAAGTAGCTCTGAAGGTATGGCCAAGACGAGGCGCAGTAAATCTCCAATAATCCCACCTCTACTTATCCGGTTGTTTGGGAATTTTGATGGACTGGCATCCGATTTACTGAGACTCCGTTTAAACTAGGGGGTTCACTGGAAAGTGAGTAAGAAGAGAAAAAAGATGAAATGATGGAGTAACATACAACTGTCATCAAACTCTGCCAACCTGGCCCCGTCAAAGTCTCAAGGGTAATTGTAATTCCATTGGGTTCAACTCTTGTGGTTTGTATAGTTCTGTTAGCGTTGTATTGCAGCTGATTTGCCGAATTTTACCTATTTTGTCCAGTGGAGTGCAAATTGGTGACCCCCATTGGATCTCCATTTTGTTAGACGTTGCTCATAGTCGTACAGCATGGAAACAGGCCTTTCATGATCTAATTGACACAAAATGCTGGAGTAACTCAGTGGGATAGGCAGTATCTCTGGAGAGAGGAATGGGTGATCCCTCTGAAGAAATGCCTCGACCCAAAATGTCACTATAGACAATAGGTGCAGGAGTAGGCCATTTGGCCCTTCGAGCCAGCACCACCATTCAATGTGAACATGGCTGATCATCCCCAATCAGTACCTCGTTCCTGCCTTCTCCCCATATCTCCTGACTCTGCTATTTAGTTCTCTCTTGAAAGCATGCTATTCCTTCTCTCCAGAGATGCTGCCTGCCCCACTGAGTCACTCCAACATTTTGTGTCTATCTTCGGCGTAAACAGCATCTGCCGTTCCTTCCTACACATTTCATGGTCTTATGATTTGAGAAAAAGAGAAACACGATTAATCTTTCAGGTCAGATCCCTGCGAGTCGGTTCTGATGGAAATGTCTTTGCCTTGAATCTTAAGTCTGTCTCTGTTTCTAAAAATGCTGCCCAACATGCTGAGCATTTCCAAGATGTCCTGCTTTTAGATCAGATTTCCAGCATCTCGAGTGTTTATTTGATTTAACAATTTAAGCATCCGTGACATTCATTTGTTGAAGATGGATGGATGATATTTATAACTTCTTCTTGCATATGGCGTACACAGCCTAAAGGTGTAGGACAACTTGTTCTATTTGATCTTATTTGATTGTGCACGCCAGGTTGATTGCATTTGTGAACGTTGCAACCTCCCACCCCGTCTTCATAACCATTCAAATGAATTCAAAACCGCTTTTAAAACCCATCTTTTTAAACTAGCTTACTCATTTTAACAGCAACAACTGCATCTTATTTTATATCAATTTAAACTCGTGCTATGCTTTGAAACATAGAAAATATGGCCAGGTGTAGGCCATTCGGCCCTTCGAGCCTGCACCACCATTCAATATGATCATGGCTGATCATCCAACTCAGTATCCTGTACCCGCCTTCTCTTATTTTGTTGCTTTTGTTGCCTTTGTTGCTTATTGTATGTTTATTACTGATATTATGTGATGTAAGGTGAGCTTGAGTGTCTTGAAAGACGCCATTTAATAAAATTTATTATTATTATTATTATTCGACCATAAACAGTACGTGTAGGAAGGAACTGCAGATGCTGGTTTACAGATAGACACAAAATGCTGGAGTAACTGAGCGGATCAGGTGGCATCTCTTGATAGAAAGAATGGGTGACGTTTCGGGTCGAGACCTTTCTTCAGACTGAGATCTCAACCCAAAACTTCACCTATTCCTTCTATCAAGAGATGCTGCCTGTTCCGCTGAGCTACTCCAGCATTTTGTGCCTACCATAATAAACAGTACATTTGTATGGAAGATTGCCAAGGAAGGGATTATTCCCTCATTAATTCATTCCTCTGCTTGTTTGTGTTTTGAAGGTTTGAGAAAATGGCAGATGATTGCAAAAAGAATATAGAGATCCTGAAGCAGGCACATGCCCAGGGCTGCCCGCTGCCCAGGTACCACCAGGAGGAGAGGACCTTCCAGGTTGTCAAGTGAGTAGCAGTTTGAGAGATGTGCAGAAGGCTTCAGAGCAATCGGATGGATTCATTCGCTCCTACTGTTAAACATTGTTTACATTATTTTTGAACAACTTTGAGTAATATTGCAAAGTCAATTTTGAAGGCAGAGATATTTTGAATGCAGAGATGGTTAGATTCTTGATTAATACGGGTGTCAGGGGTTATGTAGAGTAGGCAGGAGAATGGGGTTAGGAGGGAGAGATAGATCAGCCATGATTGAATGGTGGAGTAGACTTGATGGGCCGAATGGCCTAATTCTACCTCCTATCACTTATGATCTTATGATCTTTTAAAATGCAAATCTTAATCATATGGCTTAACCATGAGCCTAAATTCCACACAGTTTGGTGGTGCTTCAATTCATTTAATTAAATCTGGAACCAAGCCAATTTATAACCAGAAATTTAAGATTTAATTTAAGAAACGGTTAGATAGGTACATGGATAGGACAGGTTTGGAGGGATATGGACCAAACGCAGGCAGGTGGGACTAGCACAGCTGGGGCACGTGGCCGGAGTGTGTAAGTTGGGGCAAAGGGCCTATTTCCACACTGTATCACTCTGTGACTCTGACTCCAATGACTCAACCTAACCATACAGTAAAATGCAAAGTGCTGGATGAATTTTGCGGGTCAGGCAGCCTCTGGTAAGGTTTTGGTGTAATTGGCCTGACGCATTGGCTTCTACTGTTGAAAATTGTTCGAATTATTTTTGAACGATTACGTCTGAGTAATATTAAAATGCCAATCTTAGTCGTAAGACGTTGTAGGATGCCCACAATGCTGCAATCAAAATATTACTGAGTGCCTCGAATCTTCTCTTGATGTGTTAAGGATGCTGGCAAGCAGTGGTGGACTGGATCTAAAAATATTGGTTGCCAGGATACAAAGGGGGCCCACTTCATCACCGGACCACTTGATATAGGGGGCCCACTTCATTAGGGGCCCACTTGCCATCGGGCAAGCTGACACCCTGGCTACAAGTCCGTGCCGAACAAATTTTTTTCCCCCCTTAGTCCCACCTGCCTGCACTCATACCATAACCCTCCATTCCCTTCTCATCCATATGCCTATCCAATTTATTTTTAAATTGTACCAATGAACCTGCCTCCACCACTTCCACTGGTAGCTCATTCCACACCGCTACCACTCTCTGAGTAAAGAAGTTCCCCCTCATATTACCCCTAAACCTCTGTCCCTTAATTCTGAAGTCATGTCCTCTTGTTTGAAACTTCCCTATTCTCAAAGGGAAAAGCTTGTCCATCAACTCATCTATCATTTTAAAGACCTCTATCAAGTCCCCCCTTAACCTTCTGCAAAAAAAGACCTAACTTATTCAACCTATATCTGTAACTTAGTTGTTGAAACCCAGGCAACATTCTAGTAAATCTCCTCTGTACTCTCTCTATTTTGTTGACATCCTTCCTATAATTGGGCGACCAAAATTTCCATCAGCCTTGTACATCCAGGACAAGCGACCATCTATGCTTTGTACGTCCAGCCTGGGACTCCAGTGCTTGATCCTTGAATCCTTCCTGGTATAATTTGGAAATCCACTTCATCTAGGAATTGGCAAAAAATGCCTTGCTCATCTTTCATTTGAACAATTTCCATCCAGGAAAGAGTCCTGTAAAAGGCATATTGCCTCTCATTTTCATTTTATGGAGTTCAGTAATAGGGATTATTTTGACACAAGTACCGGGTGTGATGGTGGGGCCATCTCTGGAGGAATAGGTATGGTTTTGTCTCCTTATCTGTGAAAACATAGTAACGTTGGAGTCAGATTTGCCAGAGTTTGAAATTCCTTGGCTCAGATGATGCAGAAATATGTTTTGACGTCTGTTTTTAACTTTGTTTCAGGATATTTCCTGACCTCTCAAACAGTGACCTGGTACTTTTTATCGTTAAAGGAATCAACCTGCCTCCTCCTCCAGGTAACCTTGACCTAACAGTTTACCAACTCTGACTAGTCCAGAAGGAAGGAAAACGTTGACCATTGGAGCGAGCAGCATGACTAAGTCACTGGAGCAGCTGGTGCTTGCTTTAGCTCTTGTCCCTTCAGGGTGTTCAGGGAGAGTTTAGGACTAGAGGTCCCAGCCAGAATTAAAGGACGTTCATTTAGGAAGGAGATGAGGAGAAATGTCTTTAGTCAGAGGGGGGTGAATCTGTGGAATTCTTTGCCTCAGGCTGTGGAGGCCATCTGGGAATATTTTGAAGGCAGAGATAGATAGATAGATTCTTGATTAGTACAGGTGTCCGAGGTTATGGGGAGAAGGTACGAGAATGGGGAGAAGGTAGGAGAATGGGGTTAAGAGGGAGAGATAGGTCAAACCATGATTCAGAATGGCGGAGTAGACTAAAAAGCTGATGGGTCAGGCAGATCCCTGGAGAGAAGGAATGGCCGTTTCGGGCCGAATTCTACTCCCATCACGTGATACAAAATGAGCTAGATCAAATGACCTAGGTCAGAGTTTGCCTTCCCAAACACACAACCATGACAGCTCAGTGACACAAAATGCTGGATTTCACTACATAACTTTGTTTCAGTGGCAGGGGTTCAGATAGTGGATAGATAAAAAGCTAGGATTAACTCTGCGGCAGGTCCGCAGGCAGCATCCCTGGAGAGAAGGAATGGGCGACGTTTCGGGCCGAGATCCTTCTTCAGTGAGAGGCAGCGTGATACAAAATGACCGCTTTCTTTTCCCTACAGGTGTTGCATCAAATGACCTAGAGGATGCCTTTGTCAAGTTTGAGTTTGCCTTCCCAAACACGGTAAGCACAACCATGCTCAGAACATAGCATAGAAGATAGACACAAAATGCTGGAGTAACTCAGCGGGTCAGGCATCATCTCTGGAGAACAAGAATCGGTAGTGTTTCCCGTCGAGTCCCTTCTTCAGACTCCCCCTCCCCTCACCTGTATCCACCTATCATTTGCCAGGCTTTGTCCCGCCCGCACCTCCCTTTCTTCCTTGTCTCCAACCAGTCTGATGAAGGGTCTCGCCCCCAAACATCACCTATTCCTTGTCTCCAGAGATGCTGCCTGACCCGCTGAGTTACTCCAGCATTTTGTATCTTCACTGCACACCAGCAGTTCCTTCCTACACATAGAATGGCACAGCACTGCTACAGCCCCTCCGGCCGTATGTGATGTTCAGTTGCCTAAACCTTCTCTGCCAACACGTGAGCCATATCCCTCTACTCCCTCAAGAGCAGCACTTTTGCCCCACACACAAAAACATATATCCTACATAAATGAATACATACATACACAGGAGGGTATGGTGACGCAGTGGTAGAGTTGCTGCCTTACAGCGCCAGAGACCCGGGTTCAATCCTGACTACGGGCGCTGTCTGTACGGAGTTTGTACGTTCTCCCTGTGACCCTGTGGGTTTTCTCCGGGTGCTCCGGTTTCCTCCCACATTCAAACAATGTACGGGTTTGTAGGTCAATTGGCCTTGGTCAAAATTATAAATTGTTTCTGGTGTGTAGAATAAAACTAGTGTATGGGGTGTTCGCTTGTCTGTGGGCCCTCGGTGGGCCACCGGGCCTGTTTCCACGCTGCATCTCTAAAGAAAGTCCAAAGTGCTTTTAAGATGCTGTGAACTGCTGCCGCCATGGTGTTTAAGAAGGAACTGCAGATGCTGGAAAATCGAAGGTAGACAAAAATGCTGGAGAAACTCAGCAGGTTCATAGCTGCCGCCATGGTGATCACTTTGTTCCTTTCAACAGGAAGAAGCACAGAAGGACAAAACCAATGTTGTGAAGAACACTAACTGTCCAGGTATGTGAGGCTGCGGCTGCCACTGTTGTTGGCTTGGGTGTCGGTTTGTACGTTTGCACCGTCAACGGTGGCTCGCAGCCACGTCTGAACTTCCAAGGTGCCATCGTTCACCCCATGTCTGAAACGTCACATCATCAAGGCTTGCACAGCTGTACTGAGGCAGTGGAGCATTCTTAGCGAACCACTTTTTTTGCAGGCCGACACTAACCAAAGCCCTGATGCAAATAATCGCTTTGCATTATTGCACGAGTCGCATGTGAGGAAATGTTTTTGTTTACTCTTTTGGACACAGAAAATGGAATTCACTGAAGAGAGAGATTAGAGATGATGCAACTACGCAAGCGAATGCACATGAAAAGACAATGCTGGAGTAACTCAGTGAGTCGGGTAGCAATGTGGATAGGTCATGTTTTGGGTTCCCAACATGAAAGGCCTCCTATCCATGTTGCTCCAAAGATGCTGCCTGACCCACTGAGTTACCCCAGCACTTGTGTCTTCTTTTGAAAGCTATCATCTGCCGTTACCTTTTTCTGCAATGGAATGCACAATATTGATTATAGGCACAAAATGCTGGGTTCGAGGGTATTAGCTACAGGGAGAGGTTGAAGAAACTTGGATTGTTTTCTATAGAAAGCCAGAGATTGCGGGAGACCTGGTAGAAGTATTAAGAGAAGCATAGACAGTGAGAACCTTTTTCCCTGGAGAGAAAAAAACAAATACTGAGAGTATAGATTGAAGGTGAGAGGGGCAGAGTATAAAAATGTACAGGGGAGGTTGGTGGGAGTCTGTGATGCGCTGCCAGGGGTGGTGATGGAGGAAGACACAATAGTGGCATTGAAGAGACGCTTGGATAAACACAAGGATGGGTACGGACAATGCTCAAGGTTAGATCTTCATGTCTAGTTTGCCACAGTCCTGCTGTACTGGTCTATGTTTGACAGTGGTCACCATTGAGCAGCAGTAAAGGCCAGTGACCAGGGTCTCGGTGGGATGTCGGGTAGACAACTCACTGGCCGCTTTGCTGTCCCACTGGAGCTTGCACTGGGTTGGTGGGAGCCATGGAAGCTCTCGACAATCCACTCGTTTCTCTTTGAACGCTGGCTCATTGTGTAACCTGCTATAATTGCACTTTTGTTTGCCTTCTAGAATTCCATGAGAAGTTTAAATTGAACATCAACCGAGAACATCGAGCATTCAAGCGGGTGGTACAGACCAAAGGAATTAAATTTGAGATACTTCATAAAGGGTATGAATTTGCTCTTCAAGGCACTATTTCAGTGGCTAGATGGTTGGGTCAATGCCGATTTAGATTATACATGGTGTTAATGAACTTGGCACTTGGATGGGGCATCTTGGTTGGTGTGGTATGGCGGGTTGAACCAAAGGTCACGTTCCTGTGCTGTATGACTCTTGACACCCCAAACACTGCAGAGAGTTAGGCTGATCTGTTGATTTTCTAAAGTCCACCACATGGAAGCAAGAGAGCCAAACCGTTGCAATGATTGATTATTGATCTTATCTCATCTGGCATGCTTGGAACTGTTGGTGGACTAGCAAATGTTCTGGGCTATTGGGTGTTGTAGACTTTTCAATAGAATAGGTGTGAGGGATGGGAGGTCGGGGGCTGATGCCCTGATGTCTGGCGAATGAGCGCGGGAAGGAAGCACGGATATTATCGCTTGGTGATCCACATGCCAAGGCCTTAGGATTTCCGACAGTGGACAGTGGGAGGCTAGAGAGAGAGAGAGGGAGAACAAGGGGCACTTCGCTCAATGCAACATGGCTGCCGAAGCTACACTGTCCAAGAGTTCAGGTTGACAACATCCTCAGCTACGTGGAGTTTGAACGGACAGAGAATTAGTTACATCATACTCTGATAATCCTCTATCCATCGATTCAGAAATCCCAGCATAGAAACAAAGAATTGCAGGTGCTGGTTTACACACAAAAAAAAGACACTAAATGCTGGAGTAACTCAGCAGGTCAGGCAGCATTCCTAGAGAACATGGATAGGCAGTGTTTCATGTTGAGACCCCTATTCTGACTGGACTGAAGGGTTTCGACCCAAAACATTACAATTTCTCCAGAAATGCTGCCCTGACCTGCTGAGTTACTACACTTTGTGTCTTTTTTTGATTGATTGATTGATTGATTGATTTTAATGACCACACACACAGCTGGTGGAATTTGTTATGCCAATGCAGCACATAGAAAAAAAAGAATACAAACATGACAATACTAAAGAATTTTAACATGTAAACATCCCCCCCACAATGGTTCCCATTGTGAGGGAAGGCACAAAGTCCAGTCCCCGACCCCAGTTCCCCCATAGTCGGGCCAATTGAGGCCTCCACAGTTGCCTCTACGGAGGCCCGATGTTCCCGGCCGATCTTGCCGGGTGATGTGTGTAAATCAGCATCTGCAATTCTTTGTTTCTATGCTGGGATTTCTGAATCGATGGATAGAGGATTATCAGCGTATGATGTAACTAATTCTCTGTCCGTTCAAACTCCACGTAGCTGAGGATGTTGTCCACCTGAACTGTTGGGAACAGCAGTGGAAAAACTGTAGCTTCGGCAGCCATGTTGCAGTGGGCGAAGTGCCCCCAGTTCTTCACCCTCTCCCTTGGTTCCACTTCCCTATAGTCCTACTGTATGTGCACTAGTGCTGGGTCACTATCCAAGGGCAGTGTGGGTGTAGATATACACCATGTAACAGGTTGCCGAACAGCCCTGCACACCAACCGCTACCTAGATCTCTAGGGAGCAATTATAGCAAATCAATGAACCTACAAACCTGTACGTCTTTGGAGTGTGGGTGGAAACCGGACCTCCTGGAGAAAACCCACGCACATCATGGTGAGAACATGCAAACTCCGTTGGACAGCACCCGTCCCTGAATCCAATCTCTACTGTATATTGGCTGCAAGACCTGCTACGCCATTGTGGGTCGCTCCATCCAAGAAACAGTTTAGGTGCAGATATAGGCCAGCCTTCGAAACAGGCCCATTTAGTCCATGCCGACCATCCAACTCAGTATCCTGTACCTGCCTTCTCACCATATCCCCTGAGCACCTTGGCCACAAGGGCCACATCTAGCAAATCAATGAACCTACAAACAATGTACGTCTTTGGAGTGTGGGTGGAGTGAGGGAGGACCTCATGGAGAAAACCCACGCACATCATGGTGAGGACATGCAAACTCCGTACAGACAGCACCCGTGGTCTGAATCCAATGCGGGTCTCTGGCACTGTAAGGCTGCAACTCTACCTGCTACGCCACCCTGCTGCTCATCTCCAGGCCATGAAGGTAAATTGATTCGTTCTTGCTCACCATCCCTAACCCCCAACTCAAAACAAAAACCCAGGCTCTGCCAAAACATTGCATGAGGTTGTTCAAGAGTTGAGGCTTGGTGCAAAATAACAATGTTATTATAAGATGGCGCCTGCCTGTGGCGACTTTTGCGGAGCACCAGAACATGAAAGGCTCAAATGCAAGTTCATGTTCAAGCTTAATTGTTCTTTAATTCTTTAAATAATTGTGCTTTTTCACCTTATCAGGGGACTTTTCAAGAACGATCGTGTTGTGGGAACAACCCAGCTTAAGCTGGACAAACTTGAATCGCGGTGTGAGATTCGGGAAATCCTGGAGGTGAGTCTCACACTGATTATTCCTTTCATGTATCAATTACAAATTATCATCTTGTGACTTGAAAACTAGAATTCAAAAGAAATGTCCTGGAATGATTTTGTAACTGAGTAAATAAACAGAATGCCACTAAATTAATTCAAACTCTGCTATTTCCTCCAATCATAGCCTAAGATGCTATTCAGCCCATCAAATCTATTCTGGCTCTGTCTCCAACTAATCCCTATTGCCCTTTCAAATGGTTGTCCTGCTTTGAATGCCACAATTCACTGTCCTCCTAGTGGCATAAATGGGCCCCAATTACTGCTGCGTTACTCCAGCACTTTGTGTTCTTTTACGTATTAACCAGCATCTGCAGTTCCTTGTTTCTACCTTCTCTTTCTATGTATTCCGTTGTTGCTGTCAAAGGGATGATGCCATTCTGGATGCAGATGCTGGTTTACACTGAACATGGACACAAAAAGCTGGAGTAACTCAGTGGGTCAGGCAGCATCTCTGGGAGGGAAAAGGAAACATCACCTATTCCTTTGCTCCAGAGATGCTGCCTGACCAGCTGAGTTACTCCAGCTTTTTGTCTATCTTCAGTGCCATTTTGAATAATTCCCTTGGTTTGGGGCTGTGGCTGGAGCACTGAGATTCCAGTCTGAGTCTGAAGAAGGGTTTCGGCCCGAAACGTTGCCTATTTCCTACGCTCCATAGATGCTGCTGCACCCGCTGAGTTTCTCCAGCATTTTTGTGTACCTACTGAGATTCACTAGCTGTCTAAAACCAATCCATGCATGCACTAAGGAGTCTGAAGTAGGGTCCCCACTCGAAACGTCTTCTATCCATGTTCTCCACTGGTGCTGCTTGACCCGCTGAGTTACTCCAGCACTTTGTGTCCTTTCATGCTTGCACTGTATTGGATTGGTGGAGGATCCTGAGGTTCAGCAGAAACTTCCATCGCCATGTTTGGGTTTAAACTATGGAACCATTGTAAATTGGCTTTGATTCCAATCCTCCTTGGTTTCCTTCCATTCGGGCTGGGAGGGGGATGCAAGACCAACTGCAATTTTCATTCTTGTGGCATGTAATAACTTTTCTTTTTTTTAAAAACGTCTGCCTAGGTTCTGGATGGCAGGAAGACCACTGGAGGTCGGCTGGAGGTGATTGTAAACATCCGTGAACCGCTGAGCTCCCAGCAGCTCGAGAGAGTGACGGAGAAGTGGCTTGTCATCGACCCCCAGAGCTTGCCAGTGGTAAGGCTGCATCTGCCTGACCTTCCGATACACTTGTGTACAGTGATAATTTAGTGAATTGTGTGCACAAATGGAATCTCACCGCAGCTTGGTGTATGTGTTGGTGGGCGAATATTTGGGGCTGCGATGTCCAGAACATGGGCAGCTTCAGGGAGACAGCATTCTGCTGGGCTTGATTGCCAGCGACCTCAGGCCGTTGACGTTGATCGTTAGATGAGTGCATAGTTTAAATCCAAAATGAACATTTTGGATCGTCGGGGTCACCAATAAGGCGGGCAAATAAGCAAGCCACAAGTGGTGAATCATAGAGATTGTCTCCCTCTCCCACCAGCAAGGCATTGTTTGGCGATTTTCCATCATGCTACAGCAGTAGGTACATGGGGAAAGATGTAAATAACTAACAAACACATTTTGCTTCCTTGCAGATGGCCGTTCCAAAGTCGAAGGAGAGGCAGGACACTCCACAGACGGGTGGAAGGTAGGTGCAGAGCTTCGTCAGTACACGTGGGCTCATGTATGTCACCAGCCTGGAGCTGGGTATTCTTGTGTTGAGGGAAGAGATAGCTGAAGATTGGGGAATCATTTATCCGTGGATCCACCGGTTTCTTGGGTCTGAGCTATCATGCCTTGCTTGCATATTGTAAGATCATACATGTACTTTAGACCTGTACATCCCTGCACACTAACACTATCCTACACACACTAGGGGCAATTCACAATTTTAACAAAGACAAGTAACCTACAAACCTGTACGTCTTTGGAGTGTGGGAGGAAACTGGAAAATACGTCACGGGGAGAATAATAATAATAATAATAATTTTATTTATAGAGCACTTTAAAAACAAACATAGCTGCAACAAAGTGCTGTACATCACTAATCATTGACAAAAAAAGTTAATACACACCAAAAATAACAATCAAAAGAAATAGTAGGAAAAGACATGTAAAATAAAGAAACATCAAAAACACCACAAACAGAAGCAAAGCCTCAGGCATGGTCAAAAGCCAGGGAGTACAAATGTGTTTTAACACTGGATTTGAAGATGGACAGAGAGGGGGGCCTGTCTGATGTGCAACGGCAGGGTGATCCAGAGTGCCGGAGCAGCAACAGAGAAGGCTCTATCCCCTCTGAGCCTCCGACTAGACCTCAAACTAGAATGTACAAACTCCATATAGACTGCACCTGTAGTCAGGATCAAACCTGGGTCTCTGGCACTGTAAGGCAGCAACTCTACCGCTGCACCAACATGTGGGTTCCAGGGAGATTTTGTCCAGAGGATTGGGTGTCCGTGGAGAGGATGGGAAAATCTACAACTTGGGCTCACTGGTTTTTAATTTAAAAAAAAAAGGATTGCACATTTAAGATGATTAAACCATATTTCTTTCTGGGAGTTGAGAGTCTTTGGAGCTCCCAATGACTGAGACTGTTGACTAAGACTGACTCCCAAAGTCAGCTCTCAATGACTGAAGATAGACACAAAGCTGGAGTAACTCAGTGGGACAGGCAGCACCTCAGGAGAGAAGGAACGAGTGACGTTTTGGGTCGAGACCCTCCTTCAGATTGGCCACCAGAGATTATAATCGCACATCTACAGCTTCCTGGCTCTGGTGTTAAACAATAGACAATAGGTACAGGAGTAGGCCATTCGGCCCTTTGAGCCAGCACCGCCATTCAATGTGATCATGGCTGATCATCCCCAATCAGTACCCCGTTCCTGCCTGCTCCCCATATCCCCTGACTCCGTTATTTTTAAGAGCCCTATCTAGTTCTCTTGCAAGCATCCAGAGAAAACATGCCGGAGAATAATGTTATCACTCCCAGATCTTTGAGGTCATGTTCTTGAGACATCATTAAAAAAAATAATATCTTTGTTTTCTCACCAAGGGATTTTCAGAACTTACTGGTTTTTATTTTGTAACAGCCTTCCAAATCCTTTGCAATGGTTTCACAAAAAGAAAACAAAATGAGGGTCAGGCAGCATCTAAGGTGGAAATGGACAGACAACACCTCAGGCCGAAACCCTTCTTCAGCACTGAAATGTCAACTGTCCATTGTCAACATTTCCCTCCACAGATGCGGCCTGACTTGCTGTGGACATACAGCACTGTTTTTTGCTTACGGTTCTTGTGTCTCCTCTTTACAATTGTTTAATCACTCTCACATGGTGGCAGGGCAGTAAAGTTGCAGCCTTACAGCACCAGAGACCTGGGTTTGATCCTGACTACAGGTGCTACATGCACGGAGTTTGTACCTTCTCCCCGTGACCGTGTGAGATTTCTCCGGGTGCTCCGGTTTCCTCCCCCATTCCAAAGTTTGTAGGCTAATTGCCTTTCATAAAACGGGTTTCAGGTATAATGCTATATGTATACATCATCCCCTTATCTTTGTCTTGAATTGCCCCTTTTTGAGATTTGAGAAATGTTTCTTAAACGTTGCAATACTACCTGAACTACCTCCTCCGGCAGCTCGTTCCATACACCCACCAGTCTTTACATGAAAAAGTTACCCCTCAGGATCCTATTAAATCTTTCCCCGCTCACCTTAAACCTATATCCTCTGGTTCTTGATTCCTCTGCTCTGGGCAAGAGTGCGTCTATCCGGTCTATTCCTCTCATGATTTAGTGGGCCTCTATAACGTCCCCCCTCGTCGACCTGCGCCTCCAGTCATACAGCACGGAAACATGTCCTTTGGCCCAACTCGTCCATGCTGACAAGGATACCCAGCCCCATTTGGCCGATATCCCTCTAAACCTCTCCTGTCTAAGTACCTGCCCACGTGCAAATGCTTTCAGTCATTCTGCGTCCTCTCTACGTCATACGCTCTGGGTCAGCCTCTTGTATTCCAAACGCGCTTTGCCAGCTCCTTTGTTCTAATGCTTAGACTTGCAGTACCCTGTGATTAGTGAAAGCATTCTTGGCAAATGCCTTTGCTTTGAGGTTTTGACTTGCTGCCTTTCTGCTTTGATTATCCAAGCTGATCATGGGCAACTGTGTTGTCATTGACCAATATTTGTGGGTTTTTTTAAAACTAATTGAACTGTCTTGTCTTTTCCAGCAAACCTGCCTACGCTCTACAAAGCTTCAACATACTGAAGTTTGAGAAAGAGCGGATAGAAAGGAAGGTGAGTGGAATTTGAGAGGAACAGGATGTAACCAGGTGTAACTATACCGGGCCGCTGCGGTACATTGGGTGAAAGTGCTCCCACAGTGCTGTAGGGAAGAGTCTCGAAGGTTTAAACCCCAAGATGAGACACAAAAAGCTGGAGTAACTCAGTGTTACAGACAGCATCTCTGGAGGAAAGGAATGGGTGACGAATGGGATCGAGACCGTTCTTCTATCTTCAGTTTAAACCAGCATCTGCAGTTCCTTCCAACACATCTCAAAGGTTTAAGATGAGGGAATTGTGATACAAGAGACTGCAGATGCTGGAATCCAGAGTCTAAGACTCTGTCTACCCCTAACCCTAACCCTCAAGATTCAAGAGAGTTTATTGTCATGTGTCCCAGATAGGACATTGAAATTCTTGCTTTGCTTCAGCACAACAGAACATAGTAGGCATGACTACAGAACAGATCAGTGTGTCCATACACCATTATATAAATATATACACACATGAATAAATAAACTGATAAAGTGCAAATAAACAGATAATGGGATATTAATGTTCAGAGTTTTGTCCGAGCCGAGTTTAATAGCCTGATGGCTGTGGGGAAGTAGCTATTCATGACCTTGGTCTTCGCAGTCTTCAGCCCTAAACCCCTCTCTAAACTAAACTAAATGTATTCACTGCTTGCAGATTTTTATTCTCTTTCCAGCAAGCCTGGGAGTAGATTTAATATTTCCCCAATCATTTCTCCAGATCCTCCAGTGCAAACAGGAGCACAAAGCACCACCAGAAGAGCTCCTGAATCTGCATCAGGACATTAAACAGCGGATCCAGTGGCAGAAATCACAGCTGGATCACAGAGATGGCAAAGTTTTGAAAGGTAACCCACCACGCCCTGCTCCAGGGATTCAAAATCTCTTTTATTTGTTTCTATTTTCAGCAGAGGTGCGTTTGCTGTTATCATGACTGAACAGTAGGTATAGGTTAAAAAAAAGTGGACTGATTTGCCATTGTATTCATGTAAGCCTATCTCCCCTTGAGTTAAAACAGCACAGGGACGAGCTTTTTGGGCCTCAATGTTTGTGTTGAATATGATGTTAGGTTAAACTGATCCCATGATCCATATCCCTCTACATGCACTGCCTTGTGCCTATCTAAAAGCTTCTTAAACACCACTATCGTACCTGCCTCCAACACCACCCCTGGCAATGTGTTCCATTCCCCCGCCACTCTTTCTTTTCTTCTTATTAGACCTGAAGGAAATCCTGATTTTGATTTTCTGGGGTGGCATGGTGGCGCAGCGGTAGAGTCACTGCCTTCTAGCGCTGGAGAGACCCGGGTTCCAACCTGACTACAGCTGCTGCCTGTTCAGAGTTTGCACGTTCGCCCCGTGACCACAAGGGTTTTCTCCGGGTGCTCTGGTTTCCACCCACACTCCAAAGACATACAGGATCGTAGGCTTCAGTAAAAATTTTAAATTGCCTGCAGTGTGTAGGATAGTGCTAGTAGATGGGGATCGCTGGCCAGCACAGACCCGGTGGGCCAAAGGGCCTGTCGGGCAGCAGCCCCAATCGGGTTCGAACCCGGGTCTCTGGCGCAGTAGGCAGCAACTCCACCGCTCTGCCACCGTATCTCTAAACTAAACTGAACTTTACTAGACAAATGCAATATTCATGTTGAAAGGAACTGCAGATGCTGGTTTAAATCGAAGGAAGACACAAAAAGCTGGAGTAACTCAGCGGGACAGGCAGCATCTCTGGAGAGAAGGAATGGGCGACGTTTTGGGTCGAGACCCTTCTTTTAAATGCAAACATTAGGATCTATTTGGAGCACATCACTTGTGATGGTTTTGCTTTGCAGAGTATGTGTCCCAGTTGGAGAGGTACGTGCACCACTACACCGACGCAGCAAAGCGACTTGGTAATGAAGGCAACCGGGTAAGTGATGAGAACATCTGATTCTTGTGTACCGCCTCGGTGAGGTCTGCTGTATGGTTTTGCCAGGTTGGACGCTAAACAAAGCCTTTCACTGCACCCGGGTACAGGACTGTCTTCTGAAGAAAGACTGGATAGACTTGGTTTATACTCTCTAGAATTTAGGAGATTGAGAGGGGATCTTATAGAAACTTACAAAATTCTTAAGGGGTTGGACAGGCTAGATGCAGGAAGATTGTTCCCGATGTTGGGGAAGTCCAGGACAAGGGGTCACAGCTTAAGTATAAGGGGGAAATCCTTTAAAACCGAGATGAGAAGAACTTTTTTCACACAGAGAGTGGTGAATCTCTGGAACTCTCTGCCACAGAGGGTAGTCGAGGCCAGTTCATTGGCTATATTTATGAGGGAGTTAGATGTGGCCCTTGTGGCTAAGGGGATCAGGGGGTATGGAGAGAAGGCAGGTACGGGATACTGAGTTGGATGATCAGCCATGATCATATTGAATGGCGGTGCAGGCTCGAAGGGCCGAATGGCCTACTCCTGCACCTATTTTCTATGTTTCTATGTGACAATAAAGTGTCATTGATTGGAGGGACGGCACGGTGGTGCAGCAGTAGAGTTGCTGCCTTACAGTGGCAGAGACCCGGGTTCCATCCTGACTACGGGTGCTGTCTGTGTGGAGTTTGTACGTTCTCCCCGTGACCGCGTGGGTTTTCTCCGAGATTTTCGGTTTCCTCCCACACTCCAAAGACGTACAGGTATGCAGGTAAATTGGCTTTGTAAATGTAAAACACCTGTGCCTAGTGGGTCTTCTTCTTCTTGTGTACGGCGTGCACAGCCTAAAGTTGTAGGACAACTTGTTCTAGTTGATCTTATTTGATTGTGCATGCCGGGTTGATTGCACTCGCCGAAACAGGGTGGACCATGTGAAGGTTGCAATCTCCCTAGGATAGTGTTGATATGTGGGGATCGCTGGGCGGCATGGACTCGGTGGGCCGAAGGGCCTGTTTCCATGCTGTATCTCTAAACTAAACCAAAATAGATTGAAAGTTACTTATTCCCCCTTGAACTTGGTCGCAGTTACAGTTGGCCAGATAATTCCTGCTGAGGTGAACTTGCTCAACTACAACTTTGTACAGAGTGTACGACGGTATTATATTGCAGGTTTGCATTCTCTACACTAAGTGGTTTTGTTCTCCTTTCTGGGCAGGATTTGGCGAAGGAAGCATTGGTTAAAAGGAAGCTGGTGAATGACGAGGTGAGACCCGATAGTTATTTGGAACCGTTACATATAGCATGGTAACCATATGTCCTGTATGCATAAGTCTTGTGTCTTACCTGTCTGCCACCAAAAGTAAAGCAATCTAAAATGAAGGTGTAAGGCAGGGGTCGGCAACCTACGGCCCAGGGGCCGGATCCGGCCCTCAACCCAAAATCATCCGGCCCTCAACCCAAAATCATCCGGCCCGCGGGCCCATTTTATATTCAATTGGTTTTCGCGACCTGGGAACTACAGCCAGTCCCAGGGCACGCGGGGGACCTGGGAACTGCAGAAAACTAATTGAAAAACACGTGAAAACTAATGCGAAAGACAACACGAAATGTCACACTATGGCGATAGATGTGGCCCGCCATCCGCTCACAGACGTGGGTCCTGGCCCCTATGCAGAATAAGGTTGCTGAGTCCTTGTATAAGGGCTTGTTTCCATGTTGTAAGACTCTTTGACTCAATCAATCAATCAATCAACCTGTATTGTCATCTTGCAAGCAACAGTTGTACAGTGCAAAATGAAAAGACGTTTCCCAGTGAATAGCGGAGCATCGCACATGAAATTTAAAACATTTCACACATAATAACACTAAAAACAATCCAGTCCCTGATGGAACAGTATAAATAGTTAAAAGCAGGTAAAACACAATGTTAAAATACAATAAACCAATCATAAAAATGTCCGGGGCAGCTGATTTGAGTGGCCAGTGCCAGTTATTAAAGTGTCCGTGCCAGCCGCAGAATCAAGTGACTGTGAGCACAGAGTGACTGTTTAGCACTCTAGGACTCTGTTGGGTTGTGGGTTGAGCTCTTGCTTCTGAGTTGGTCCTTGTGCTTGAAAGCTGTGAATGTGTGCAGCCAATGGACTGTTGTTGCTCCTCTGCCACTTTTTACTTTGCTGGTGCCGTGTAATATTTTACAGGTGTCTCTCTTGGCTCCCATGGGCTGTATGAGGAGTCCACCGCTGGTGCATCGGTGCTCAACATACCCAGCTCTCCAAATGGAGAGATATGACCGATGTCTGATTTTGTTTTAGACAGGCTTTTGTTTTAGACAGGAGTCTGAAGACTGCAACGTCCAGGTTCAGAAATAGCTGCTTCCCCACAGCCATCAGGCTATTAAACTCAACTGAAACAAATCTCTGAACACTAATAGACCATTATCTGTTTATTTGCACTTTATCTGTTTATTTATTGATGTGTGGATATATTTATATAATGGTATATGGACACACTGATCTGTTCTGTATTTATGCCTATTATGTTCTGTTGTGCCGAAGCAAAGTAAGAATTCTGTTGTCCCATCTGGGACACATGACAATAAACTCTCTTGACTGACTTGACAAAAATCTGGATTAGCTCAGCAGAGCAGGCAGCATCTCTGGATAGAAGGAATGGGTGACATGTCGGCCCGAGACCCGAGACCCTTCGACCCGAAAAGTCACCGACTCCTTCTCTCCAGAGATGCTGCCAGAGCCACTGAGTTACTCCAGCATTTTGTGTCTATCAACCAGCATCTGTATATCCTTCCTACACATCATATTTTGTTTTGCTGTTAATGCGTCTCGATGATTTTGGCCACTCGAGGACTATGGCTGGAATTTTAATAAAATAATAACTAACTTTCATTTTTTCCCCTTCCCTTTTTCAATCCTGTACTCTCTGCTCTCCCCTGCAATCACCTGATGCTCTATTTCCCTCTCTGTCCCTCTCAATGCTTTGCTCTCTTTCCCTCACTCTATTGATCATTCACCCGTATACACGCATGCTCTCTCGCACGTGCTAACCACTACGCTCTCCCTGCTGTGCTTTATCGCCTACATCCCCATCTCCTTCCCTCTGTTGCCCACTTCTCTCTCACTCAATGCTGCACGTTCTCCCTCACCTCCACTCTCTCTCCCCCTCCCTCCGTCTCTCACTCCCTCTCTCCTCTCTTGCCCGCTCCCTCCCTGTCGTGTGCGATTGCTCACTCCCTCTCTCCGGCCTTGTCTCTCTTTCTTCCCACTCTCTCTTGTTCCCTGTTGCCCGCTCCCTCTCCCCCTCTCCATGTTGTATGCTATCCCTCTCAATCTCTCTCCCCACCTTTTTGCCCTCTCTTTCAATGTTGCATGCGATCCGTCACTCTATCTCCTTGTCACCCCTATTGCTTATTCTCTCTTTCTCCTTCCCTGTCGCATGCTCACTGCTTCCCTCTCCCCCCTTGTTGCTCCTATCCCTCCCTCCCTCACTCTCTCACGTAGTTGCAGAGATTTAGACGGTAATGTTCACCGTACCTGGACCGGTGCCACGTTCCCCCCCCCCCCCCCCCCCCCCCCCCCCGTGGCCTTCCACACCGAACCATCATTTGAAGCTGCTACATCACACTACGCGTCTCTAAGCTTAGCCGGCGTTATCTCGTCAGAAGACCTATGAACTGTCGGCATCTGGGAACGCTGCCTCCTGGGGCTGGAGCTTACAGGAGGGCCTCTTTCCCCTGCACGCTGGACATGCGGCTGAAGAACATTTCCTTCGCTCCATAGATGCTGCCGCACCCGCTGAGTTTCTCCGGCACGTTTGTCTACCTTCGATTTTCCAGCATCTACAGTTCCTTCTTAAACACCAGCTGAAGAACATGTAGACTGGCAACTACAACTTGGAGACTCACCAAAATGTGTCTACACCTGGCATGTCCCTGTACAGAAGACACCTGGACGATCTGTCAATGGATGCAGGAGATCGCAAATTGGTTCACGATGCACCCTTTTGTTGTCAGAGTCTCTCCTTCCCCCCCCCCCCCCCCCCCCCCCCCCCCCCCCCCCCCCCCCGCCCTTGCAGTGCCTGACCTCCCCCCCCTGTCTAACAGCAGGAGATGGTCACCGATGCAGTACCTTGTCACTTTCTGATGCTCGAGACAATCTCCACGTGAACGGATTACTGGCCCCACAGACATTATCTGCACCACCTACAACTCTCCAGGGAACTATTGTGATGATCCAGCCTGATTCAAATTGCATCTTATCCCGAGGGAATCTGGACCATGCGTTCTAATCGAGTCTTTCTTTCCCAATAATTGTTCTCTCCCCCCCCCCCCCCCCCCCCCATTAACGGGTGGGCTTGAGTTCCTGGCCAGCTGCTGATGTGTGACTGATTTGAACAATATTTCCTAGTTGTCTTTGCAGTCACTGAACGGAGTTTTGTGCGGTGAGAATGCACCTGTAATGCTGCGTGCCCGCTGATCTGCATTGCCAGAGGAAAGTCGGGACATCCTGGATCCCATCAGGAGTTAATGTCTTTAAGTTATTGATCCTGTCGGTTTAGTGCTGAGGCTGCAATAACACTATTAAGTAGAACTGTCAATGGGTTTCCATGTGTAGTTGACTCGGTGATATTGCAAGCAACTGGGAATGTCCTTGGACCCAGGAACAGATTTCCCACAGTTTCAGGACTAATTAGTGGGGAGATTAAAGAAAGGCACGGTCTGTCATTTGCCTTTGAGCTCTTTCCTAATTAAGAGCGTAGCCCTGGCTCACTGCAGTCCCTCCATGCAATGTTGAAGCCTACACGCTGTCTCTGCCTCTTGTAGCTGGCTGCCATTTACGAAACCTTGTTGGAACATTTCAGTTATGAAAAGCCTTCATAATAAGTGAAATGTGATGGTCGAAACAAATGTGCAGCACAGCGGTAGAGTTGCTGCCTTACAGCGCCAGAGATCCGGGTTTGATCCTGACTGTGGGTGCTTGTCTGTACGGAGTTTGTACGTTCTCCCCGTGACCTGCGTGGGTTTTCTCCGGGTGCTCCGGTTTCCCCCCACACTCCAAAGATCTACAGGTTTGTAGCTTAATTGGCTTCAGCAAGGTTGTAAATTGTTCCTAGTGTGTGTAGGATGGTGTTAATGTGTGGGGATCGCTGGTCGGCGCGGGCTCGGTGGGATGAAGTGCCTGTTTCCGCGCTGTATCTCTAAACTAAACTAAATTAAAATGGAAGCCCTGCCAAATGAATGGCACTGACTTTGGGCCTGTGTTTATCCAGGACTCTGCCTGGGGATGAAGGGCAATTTTCAGTAGCTGGCAGAAGGTCATGGATTTCTGTCTGTCTCTAATATTGTGATGTTCAACATATAAGTAAGTAAGTAAGTTTATTGGCCAAGTATTCACATACAAGGAATTTGCCTTGGTGCTCCGCCCATAACATGACACACACTGACAGTTACGAATGACTCAGAAAACACTAAACATTAATAATAATAAAACATTAATGATAAAACACCATTGATCAAGCATGTGAACCAACAAAATACCAGATCTAAGGGAGGCTACAGATTTTGGGCTGTTGAGTAGAGCAACTACTCGTGGATAAAAACTCATTTTATGTCTGGCTGTGGCAGGTTTGACAGTCCAGAGTCGCCTTCCACAGGGAAGTGATTCAAAGAGTTTGTGGCCAGGGTGTGAGGGGTCAGAGATGATATTGCCCGCTCGCTTCCTGGCCAATATTTAGACAATTAGACAGCAGGGTTCCTTTGGGATGTTCAGATCTTTAGCCTGCTTTTGAATAAAGTGAGTTTTTTTTATTTGCTTTTCTGCTTCCCTTCCCTTCCCTGCTGAAGTTGCAGCCTACATGTGGGGCTTGTTTCCGCAGCTCCCACAGGTGCCTTTTCCACTGCATTGTATCCCACAGTGGAGTTGATTATTTGAGGTAGTGCAGCTCTAAGCTTTAAGACAGATCAATAAGAAAGGAACTATTTCTTGCAGTCGCACCCTAACTCAAGAAGCGTGCGCTGGTATATTGTAGTCCCTGTCTGCTAATGCATTGTATGGAGTCCAAAAAAACCCGTTGGTCGGCCTTGGTATAAGTAGACTCAGCGAAGGGTCCTCTGCTTTCATCCAGCTCTTCCTCCAGGATAGTAGCTCAGTACCTGTAAATCAACCAGAGTCTGAAGGCCAAGGCAAATTATACAACAGATCGAACACAAAGTGCAGGAGTATCTCTGTGGGACATGCAGCATCTCTGGAGATCATGGATTGGTGACTTCTCTTAACTTCAGATAGCCTCTTGTTTTCTCTCTCCACCCCCTTCCCCTTCCTAGTTCTCCCACTAGTCTAAAACCCCGGTCCCACTTTCCCGAGTTACTCACGAATTCTCCCGAGTTTTCCCCTCGACTCAAACTCGGGGAATGTCCGTAGCGAGCCTTAGGAGGCCGTAGAAGTCCGTAGATATTTTATAGCGGCTCGCAATGCCAGCCGTATGTACTCGGGGCATCAGGTAAGTCGGGACGTTTTTTCAGCATGTTGAAAAATGTCCACGAGTAAAAAAAAATAGTAGCCCCGAGAACCTACGGCTGGCATCTCCGAGTTTGAATCGAGGGGCAAACGCGGGAGAACTTGTGAGTAACTCAGGAAAGTGGGACAGGGACTTTACTGTCTACTCCTATATTCTGTCTCTGTCCCGCCCACTCCCCTGACATCAGTCTGAAGAAGGGTCTCGACCCGAAACGTCACCCATTCCTTCTCTCCAGAAATGCTGCCTGTCCCGCGGAGTTACTCCAGCATTTTGTGTCTAAATCCTATTTAACTGTGTGTGTGTGTGTGTGTGTGTGTGTGTGTGTGTCCCTAGCCTATCAGTAATAATGTTGTGCCTTTATTTTTGTCGTCTTAACTTATGGATATCTTCCTGCACTGATTATATGATCTACATAAATGGAGATGGGTGTTGGGGTGTATTATAGCTTTGATCCAGGGTGAGGCATTTCTATGGTTACACAAAAAAGCTGGAGAAACTCAGCAGGTGCAGCAGCATCTATGGAGCGAAGGAAATAGGCAACGTTTTGGCCCGAAACGTTGCCTATTTCCTTCGCTCCATAGATGCTGCTGCACCCGCTGAGTTTCTCCAGCTTTTTTGTGTAACCTTCGATTCTCCGGCATCTGCAGTTCCCTCTTAAACACTGAGGCATTTCTATGTTGCTCTTAGGGAGGAAATCCTTTTTACAGGGAGTGCCTGCGCTATTAAGAGCCCCGCAGAGCAGCTTGCTAATGAGAGAAAGTTCATCCATTCAGATAGTGAGTGCAGTCTGTCAATAAAACCACAGCACTCTGCATGTGAACTGCCTACACACTGATCCCTGCTTCTGCAGCTGTTCTGACCAGCACCACACACCCGGGTTAGATCCTGACTACCGATGCTGTCTTGTGACCTGCGTGGGTTTTCACCGGGATCTCAACTTCCCTCGTACAACTCCAAAGACGTACAGGTTTGTAGGTTAATTGGCTTGGTAACATTGTAAATTGTCCCTAGTGTGTGTGTGTGGGATATTGTTAGTGTGCAGGGACTGCTGGTCGGTGCCGACTCGTTGGGCCGAAGTGCTTGCTTTAGCGCTGTAACTCTAAATTAAACTAAGTCTGTAGTACAGAAGCATTGCCCACTGGAGGGTAATGAACATGCGGGACGTTCTGGGGACAACCTCAGCTGGCAATTGGGGACAGGCAGGGACCCGAGCTGCCTGTGCTGCTTTCCATTCCAGTCGACAGATCTCACTTGCATTTCCTAGATTAAAACAAATATACTAACATTCGCCTGAGACAGACCCAAAGATTTGCGTGCCAGTCTGCATCGGATGTGCAGAGTTAACTCCTGAGCAGGGTGCTGCTTCCAGCTCTTCAACCATGCTAGTATTTAAGGAATACTTGACACTAATATTGTATCTGAATTGGTAATGATCCTGAACAATCATAAGGGGGGGGGGGGGGGGGGGGGGGTGTGTGTACTGAATCCTTGGGGTGTAACGCACGGGGGCCAATTTACGACGTTGCACCCTTGTCGAACATTCCTAGTGGAATACTCTCACTTTTATCTCTGACTGAAACTGGTGCTGGCATTGGAAGGGGGAATGGTTTTGGATGGGATGGGCATTGGGTTGGTATGGGGTGGGCATTGGAATTCGGTGAAGTGCCTGCTAACTGTCCTGAATGTTTTACAATTTGGAAAGTAATGTATAAAGTGGAAATGATTATTCACAATAAAGAGGTACGTGAAGATTTGGTAACCGATTGTCCTTGGTTATTTTTGATAGGTTTACTCTTTGTCAGTAACTTCTAACTTGAGGACCAGTGTCATCTCTTGGAGCTCACACCTCCACTCAATGTTCTCATTTTCACACAAATGGTATCGGATAGAGTGAATGGTAGGAATGAACAAACATTTTAGACCGGTGGACAAAAGGAACTGCAGATGCTGCAATCTTGAGAAAAGCACAAATTGCTGGAAGCACTCTGGTGCAGGCTGCATCTGTGGAGGGAATGGATGGATAATGTTTCAGGACAAGACCCTTCTTCAGAATGAAGGTGAAGGGGAAAAGATTTAATAGAAATCTGAGGGGTGACTTTTTCACACAAAGGGTGGTAGGTGTATGGAACAAGCAGAGGAGGTAGTTGAGGCAGGGACTATCACAAAGTTTAAGAAACATTTGGACAGGTACATGGGTAGGACAGATTTAGAGGGATATGGGCTAAATGCAGGCAGGTGGGACTAGTGTAGCTGGGACATGTTTTGTACTCAATCAGCCCTCATCCTCCTGCATTCCAAGGAATAGAGTCCCAGTCTGCTCAACCTATCCCTGTAGCCCAGAATTAGTTCCTCCAGCATTCTGTGCTCTGCTAGTGTGTGTGTGTGTGTGTGTTTGTTTTTGTGTGTGTGTGTGTGTGTGTGTGTGTGTGCGTATGATGTGATGTAATGTCACTACTGAGCAGCAGATGGTGATGTTGAGCTGCGTAACTAACTGAGTAAAGACACCAAATGCTGGAGTAACTCACCGGGCCAGGCGGCATCTCTGGAGAGAAGGAATGGGTGACGTTTCTGGTCGAGACCCTTCTTCAGACTGAGAGTTGTGGGAGCGGGCGATACAGAGATAAGGAAGTGTAAGGTGTGAGAAGGAGATATCAAAGGGGATGGAGATCAAGTAAAATGTGGCATTGGGCCATTGTTGGCTAAGAGAAGCTAATATCACAGGAGATCAAATGTAATCAGGGACACAGGCAGGTCAGGAACAGGGGATCAGAGAACTGGCCTATTTAAGTGAGGGGAGGGAAACATAGAAATTAGGTGCAGGAGTAGGCCATTCGACCCTTCGAGCCTTTCAATATGATCATGGGTCAGGCCTTCTCTCCACCCCTGTCCCAACCTGAAACCTTTAAATATAGCCTATTCTGGCCTCAACTACCCTTGAGTGAGGGATCACCACTGTGTGACCCATCTCGGTTTGAAAGGATCTTATGCTGTGAACCCCCATCCCATCAATTATATACAAGCCCTGTGAATCAAAGTACTTTCACAATAAGAAAAGGAATTTGAGTAACGCAGCAGAGGTTGAAAGCAGTAAGCATCAGTCTCTTAAAGGAACAGAGATTGTGGGCCTGTTTTTGCGCTGTGCGATGTTCTATGTTGTGTCACAGAAACATCTATTGACTGTAAAACACTTGGGGATGCTCTGATTAGTTACATCAGCCCCATTTGTATCAACGCTCCTGCAGGATCTGCTCTCCTTCCACAGACCTGATGACCAAGGGCAGATGAGAATGGCTCTGGGTGGTAACATGGGTGTGAGCAGAGGGAGAGGTTGAGTCGACTGCGTCTCTATTCCATGGAGCGCCGGAGAATGAGGGAAGATCTCATAGAGGTGAACAAAATCATGAGAGGAATAGATTGGGTAGATGCACAGAGTCTCTTGCCCAGAGTAAGGGAATCGAGGACCAGAGGACACAGGTTAAAGGTGAAGGGAGGAAAAGATTTAATAGGAATCTGAGGGGTAACTGTTTCACACGAAGGATGGTGGGTGTATGGAACAAATGCCAGAGGAGGTAGTAGAAGCTGGGACTATCCCATCGTTTAAGAGACAGTTAGACATGTACATGGATTGGGCAGGTTTGGAGGGATATGGACCAAGCGCAGGCAAGTGGAACTCGTGTAGCTGGGACATTGTTGGCTGGTGTGAGCAAGTTTCCACGCTGTATCACCCTATGACCAGAGGCAGGCATGAGTAGACGCTGGAGCATCGGGTGATCTTTCCCTCCTCATCTCCCGAGAGGCCTGACTGCGTTCAGCTGGTTTCAGTGAGCTTAGCTTTAAAACTAGCTTCTGATCAGTCAAGTACTTGGAGGCTTCTTTCTCTTGTCTAGGGACTCACCTGATGGGCCGCCTTAACATCGTGGAGTCGGTATTTTGGGGGACAGAGGGTTGTGGACTGTCTCTTTAAAACCTTGTGTGGGACGGTTAGCTGTGGACTGTCTCTTTAAGACATTGTGGGGGCAGTGAGTTGTGGACTGTCTCTTTAAGAGAAGTATTTGTTCAACCATGATTATCTTTCCATCAAAACAACATTTGCTGTCACATGCTAGCTGCCTTGTTTGGCAAGCTGATTATGTAACGCACCTTTAACCAAGCATGTCATGTCATCAGTGACACTGAATTCCCAGAAACACTCCTTCCTCCCATCCCTCGGGGATCACTGGAGCTAATCGCTCTTTACTCTGCCCAAAACTTGTTGGCGTCCCAGCGGAGCGGGATGTCCATCGGGGAATGTTGCCGACTGGCCCGCTGCAGACTGCAGGAGTACGTGCTGAGGGACTTACTGAAGCTCGGTGCAGCCAACACCAAGGCTCGGTGGGGGAGGACCACAGTCTAGGGACCTTCCGCTGCTGGACTTGGGGGGCAGAGTCTGGTGGGGCCACCCCCCAAACAAGGGAAAGGATATCCCCCCAGGGGCCACATGAGTAGCAAGGGAGGTTTAAAGGTACATGCGGTCACTACTGAGTATTATACTGAGCATGACACCAGTCTGAAGAACGGTCTCAACCCGAAACGTCACCCATTCCTTCTCTCCTGAGATGCTGCCTGTCCCGCTGAGTTACTCCAGCATTTTGTGTCTATCTTCGGTTTAAACCAGCACCTGCAGTTCCTTCCTACACATTACACTAGTGAATAGAAACATAGAAATTAGGTGCAGGAGTAGGCCATTCGGCCCTTCGAGCCTGCACTGCCATTCAATATGATCATGGCTGATCATCCAGCTCGGTATCCCGCACCTGCCTTCTCTCCATACCCTCTGATCCCCTTAGCCACAAGGGCCACATTTAACTGCCTCTTAAATATAGCCAATGAACTGTGGCCTCGACTACCCTCTGCGGCAGAGAGTTCCAGAGATTCACCACTCTCTGTGTGAAAAAAGTTCTTCTCATCTCGGTGTATACGAATGTATACAATGTATGAGCAGATTTGGCACAGTTTTTGTTTTGTGTGATTTTTTTTTTTTTTAATTTTGAATAAAATTTATTTTGGAAATATTAAAAAAAAGTTAACAAAGGGAACCGCAACCAATCTGGACTCTCCTCACCATGGACTACGAGGACAGGGCGAATACCCACCCCACACCCCTCCCCATCCCCCAACCTCCCACCCGTCTGCCCTCCTATCAACCGATTCTCCTCCCCCACTACCAGTAGACACAAAATAAAGGGCCTGTCCCACTGCATGTCATGCAGATGGCACGCAAAGATTTGGTACGTCACAAAATCCTGCGACGCTGCGTGTGGCCGCGCGTCACTGCCTATGTCACCGCGCACCGTGGGGGCGTAATGCGCATCACGTGCGTGTCACACGTAAATGATGCCGCGTACGCGCAAATGACGGCCAAGTGGGACAAGCCCTTGACTCAGCGGGCCAGGCAGCATCTCTGGAGAGAAGGAATGGGTGACGTTTTGGGTCGAGACCCTTCTAGTTACATTTACTCGGCAATGGAACAATGATATTATTACTGACATGCAGATAAATGTAGAATAATCAGTAATACAATAAATTATTAATCATTAATACCAAATAATCAGACTACAGAACTGTACAAGTTGTGATAATGACTTAAATATCATAGTGGTGTCTAAGAGGTACACATGGATATGCAGGGAGTGGAAGGATGTGGATCGCATGCAGGCAGAGGAGATAAGTTTAACCTGTCATCAGGTTCAGCATGGTTATTGTGGGCTGAATGGCCTCTTCCCGTGCTGTACAGTTCGATGTAAAACTCAAGTCTGTCGTGCCACTAATAACAAAGGTCAAGGTCCAGAGAGGTTCATAGTTGCTGTAGTTGAGGTTCGTTTATAGATCAGTCTGCCCACGGGTCTCGACCCGAAACATCACCAATTCCCTCTCTCCAGAGATGCTGCCTTTCCCAATGAGTGACCACAGTATTTTGTGTCTATTTTCAATTTAAACCAGCATCTGCAGTTCCTTCCGACACATTGAGGTTAGTTTAGTTTTAGAGAGATACAGCGCGGAAACATGCCCTTTGGCCCACAGAGTCTGTGCCGACCAGCGATCCCCGCACACAATCACTATCCTACCCACACAATGGACAGTTTACAATTTTGCCAAAGCCAATTAACCTACAAACCCGTAGGTCTTTGTAGTGTGGGAGGAAACTGGAGCATCCGGAGAAAACCCACGCAGGTCTTGGGGAGAACGTACAAACTCCATACAGACAGCACCCATAGTCAGGATGGAACCCGGGTCTCTGGCGCTGTGAGGCAGCAACTCTACTGATGCGACACCATGTCGTTATAGCCCTGTCCCACGGTACGAGTTCATTCCAAGAGCTCTCCCGAGTTTTAAAAAAATCAAACTCGTTGCAAGCACGGAGAATGAACGTAGCGGGGACATCGGAGCTCGGGGACGTCTCTTAGCAGCTCGTAACGCTAACGGCAGGTACTTGGGAAGACTCGCTAACGGCAGGTAAGCACGAGAAGACTTTTCAACATGTTGAAAAACGTCCACGAGAGCCCCGAGTACCGACGAGTGGCCATTACCGTAAATCTCCCAGTTCGAATCAGGGCAAACTCGGGAGAGCTCTTGGAATGAACTCGTACTGTGGGACAGGGCTTTTAGTGTTGTGCAGTGTTCAAGAGCCTGATCGTTTTTGGGAATAAGCTGTTCTTGAAGTTGTCTTGACGTTTCTCAGGCTCCTGTACCTTCTCCCTGACGGCAGCAGCGAGAATGGAACGTGGCCAGGGTGGTGTAGACACTTGATATTGTTACAGCGAATGCCATAAATATTACATCATATTGATAAGGGGTTGGGAAAGGTGCCTGATCTTTCATCATTGGCATGCAGAAATACTTTGATCCTGGACTGAGGAGAGATTAGGAAGGCTTCTGAAGATAACACATAAATTCATCATTAACTGTGTTAATGGCCAGACTACATAGTCTGTTCAGGATGACTGGAGGTCATTCAACCCCTCAAGGCTGTTCCACCTTTCGGGAGAGATTGCAGCTGATTTGCGACCTAACCCCACCAAAGGTGAACGGGTGATCGATGGTCGGTGTGGATCACTATTGCATCTGCCTCCACCACCACCACCCCTGGTTGCACGCACATAGAAACATAGAAATTAGGTGCAGGAGTAGGCCATTCGGACCTTCGAGCCTGCACCGCCATTCAATATGATCATGGCTGATCATCCAGCTCAGTATCCCGCACCTGCCTTCTCTCCATACCCTCTGATCCCCTTAGCCACAAGGGCCACATCTAACTCCCTCTTAAATATAGCCAATGAACTGGCCTCGACTACCCTCTGCGGCAGAGAGTTCCAGAGATTCACCACTCTCTGTGTGGAAAAGGTTCTTCTCATCTCGGTTTTAAAGGATTTCCCCCTAATCCTTAAGCTGTGACCCCTTGTCCTGGACTTCCCCAACAGCGGGAACAATCTTCCTGCATCTAGCCTGTCCAACCCCTTAAGAATTTTGTAAGTTTCTATAAGATCCCCCCTCAATCTCCTAAATTCTAGAGAGTATAAACCAAGTCTATCCAGTCTTTCTTCATAAGACAGTCCTGACATCCCAGGAATCAGTCTGAACATCTTCAGTCTGACATCCCAGGAATCAGTCTGGTGAACCTTCTCTGCACTCCCTCTATGGCAATGATGTCCTTACTCAGATTTGGAGACCAAAACTGTACGCAATACTCCAGGTGTGGTCTCACCAAGACGCTGTACAACTGCAGTAGAACCTCCCTGCTCCTATACTCAAATCCGCACGTTCCAGGCTCCCACCACCCTCTGTAAAAAAACTTGCCCCTCTCACCTTAAAGCTTTGCCCTCACATCTTTGACATTTCAGACCTGGGAAAAAAGGTTCTGCTTATCTTAGCCTCTCATAATTTTACAAACTTTTCACAGGTCTCCCCTCTAGCCTCTGCAGTTTCAGAGAAAACAATCCAATTAAAAAAAAAATTGCCCTGCACGTCTCCTTTAAACATTGGTAGACAAAGAATAAGGAGTAAGCCATTTAGAACGGAGGCGAGGAAACACTTTTTCTCACAGAGTTGCGAGTCTGTGGAATTCTCTGCCTCAGAGGGCAGGTTCTCTGGATACTTTCAAGAGAGAGCTAGATAGGGCTCTTAAAGATAGCAGAGTCAGAGGATATGTGGGAAAGGCAGGAACGGGGTACTGATTGGGGATGATCAGCCATGATCACATTGAAAGGCGGTGCTGGCTCAAGGGCTGAAGGGCCTACCCTGCAGGTCTTGTCTATTGTCTATTGTTTCAGATTGCAGATTCAGATTCAATGGTCATTGTCAGATATACAGTACAGAGACAACGAAATGCATGAAGCATGCTCCCAAAGAGCGACATAGCAAACGATTTGAAACTCAATAACTAATGATCGGTCTTGGGGGGGGGGGGGGGGGCGGTAAGCGAAGGGCAGTCACCTGAGGTACGTTGTTGAGTAGAGTGACAGCCGCCGGAAAGAAGCTGTTCCTCGAACTGCTGGTTCGGCAACGGAGAGACATGTAGCGCCTCCCGGATGGTAGGAGGGTAAACAGTCCATGATTGGGGTGAGAGCAGTCCTTCCGATGCTGAGCATCCTCCGCAGAGAAAACGCTTGCTTTGGACCCCGATAGTGCATGGAGGGGAGCGAGGGAACCGGTGATGCGTTGGGCAATTTTCACCCACCTCTGCAATGCCTTCCGTCGGAGACAGAGCAGTTGCCATACCATACTGTGATACAGTTGCTGAAGGGCCTACTCCTGCACCTATTGTCTATTGTCTATTGTTTCTACTGGGAAAATGCCGCACCTTACCTGGTGAAAAGGAGCCTATTCCGAGCACTGACACAGGCATGCCGCCAACACCGATTGACTAATAGTTCTTGGAAAGGTTTTTGTAGGGCGTGTTCATATCTTTATCATGTTTGAAGAGTTGTTTTTGTAAGCGTTAGATGCTGTGCATGTACCTGCTTCACATCTACCTGCTTATCTATTCAAGATGGCGGACTGCGGGGGTGATGCGCCGTTGTGTATGGCCGCTCCTCCTGCAGTCCGTCCTTTCACCCTTATTTATTTTTATTTTTAGTCCTGTTGGAGGTCTTCTTTTATGTGGTGGGGGGGGGGGGGGAAGGGGGAAATTATTTTTAACCCCAGTCCTACCTGGTCGGAGATGCGGTTTTTCTCCGAACCGCATCTTCGTCCTCTCTGTGCGGCCAGTACGAACGAACTGAAGCAGCGCTGGAGCGGCGTTTCCTGCGGGGACTGCACATTCGCAAACGGTGTAGATGATGGGACAATAAGTGAGCGGGGGCGATGCCTTGCCGGGTCGCCTTGCGGTAGTCACCGGGGTACGTGTTACCGCCGTGACAGCACCGCAGAGCCTGGAATCTGAGATCGCCAGAGTCGGGGGTTCGGCCGGCGCGGCCTGTGAATCCCGGATGGTCGTTGCAGTAAACTTCGCGTCGGGAAGCGGCCGCTTCAGTCCAGGCCGCTGATGGATGTTCACCGACGCCGATGGTCCAGCTTTGGACGGCAGGAGGGCCTGAAGACACCGGGCTGGCTGAGGAGGGCAGATATAGGCCCCGACCCTCGGCAATGGACTATGAGGGGGAGAACTGGATATTTTTGGTGCCTTCCCTCACAGTGAATTCTGCTGTGGGGGGACGTTTCATGTTGATTTCTATAGTGTACTGTTTCTGTGTCTTTTTTCTTATTCTCTTTTTTCTCTTTTTTTGATTTGTATGGATTTATTGCATTGATCTGTTCAATTAATTTAATCAATCTTTGTAAAGCACTTTGGTTCAAATACTGGTTTTGTTGAAAAGTGCTATATAAATAAATATTATTATTATTATTATTGTTTATGTAGGAAGGAACTGCAGGTGCTGGTTTAAACCAAAGGTAGACACAAAATGCTGGAGTAACTCAACGGGACAGGCAGCATCTCTCGACCCGAAACATCACCCATTCCTTCTCTCCAGAGATGCTGCCTGTCTCGCTGAGTTACTCCAGCTTTTCGTGTCTATCTTTAGCTGTTTGTGTTTTGGACAAACTTGCATTGTTTCCTTTGCAACATCAGAGGTTGGTAGAAGTATATAAAACAATGAGAGGCTCAGATTGGGTGGACAGTGTGTGGAAATGTCAAATACCAGAGGGCGCGACTTTAAGGTGAGAGGGCCAAAGTCTAAAGGACATGTGTGGACATGTTGGCAATGGGGATTGTTACACTCGCCCCGGGACTGTGTATAGTAACCCTGGGGATTGTTACTCTGACCCTGGGGATTGTTACTCTGACCCTGGGGATTGTTACTCTGACCCTGGGGATTGTTACTCTGACCCTGGGGATACTCTGACCCTGGGGATTGTTACTCTGACCCTGGGGATTGTTGCTCTGACCCTGGGGATTGTTACTCTGACCCTGGGGATTGTTACTCAGACCAGACCATGGGGACTGTTCCTCTGACCCTGGGGCTTGTTACACACACCCCGGGACTGTATATAGTAACCCTGTAGATTGTTACACTGACGCTGGGGACTGTTACTCTCACCACGAGACTATGTATAATAATCCTGCAGATTGTTACTCTGACCCTGGGGATTGTTACTCTGACCCTGGAGACTGTTACTCTGGCTCCGGTACTGTGTATAGTAACCCTGGGGATTGTTACTCTGACCCTGGGGATTGTTACTCTGACCCTGGGGATTGTTACTCTGACCCCGGTACTTTGTATAGTAACCCTGGGGATTGTTACTCTGACCCTGGGGATTGTTACTCTGACCCTGGGGATTGTTACTCTGACCCCGGTGTTATAGTAACCCTGGGGATTGTTACTCTGACCCTGGGGATTGTTACTCTGACCCTGGGGATTGTTACTCTGACCCTGGGGATTGTTGCTCTGACCCTGGGGATTGTTACCCTGGGGATTGTTACTCTGACCCTGGGGATTGTTACTCTGACCCTGGGGATTGTTACCCTGGGGATTGTTACTCTGACTCTGGGGATTGTTACTCTGACTGGGGAAACTCAAGTCTGCCGTGCCACTAATAACAAAGATCCCATAGTGGTTCATAGTTGCTGAAGTGGAGGTTAGTTTAGTTTAAGGTGGACAGAAAATGCTGGATTAACTCAGCGGGTGAGGCAGCATCTATGGAGAGAAGGAATTGGCGATGTTTCAGGTCGAGACCCTTCTTCCGACTCTAGTTTAGTTTAGAGATACAGCGTGGAAACAGGTCCTTCGGCCCCCCGTGTCCGCGCTGACCAGTGACCCCCGCACACTAACACTATCCTACACACACTAGGGACAAGTTACAATTTTACCAAAGCCATTTAAGAGGCTTTTGGCACATGGATATGCAGGGAATGGAGAGACATGGATCACATGCAGGCAGAGGAGATTAGTTTAACTTGTCATTGTTCAGGTTCCACATTGTGGGCTGGAGGACCTGCTAGACTGATCCCACAGAGCAAGTAAGCACTCGATGGGCCGAATGGCCTCCTTCATAAGTTCATAAGTGATAGGAGCACAATTAGACCATGAGGCCCATCAAGTCTACTCCGCCATTCAATCATGGCTGATCTATCTTTCTCTCTTAACCCCATTCTCCTGCCTTCTCCCCATAACCCCGTGACTCTTCCTTCTAAGCTGTGGCTGATCTGTGATAATGTGCTGCAAATATTCTCCCTCCCCTGAAATACTGGGCTAACTTCTCTGGAAAATGATGCAATAAACACTTCTGGTCTGTTTGACAAGGTGCAATTAAATGTCATTAAATCAGGCTGGTATTTACAATCATCGGGATCAGCAGAAGTGTCGTTAAAAGTCTACAGAACACAGCGTTCTCCTGAGAAGTACAGGCTCCACAAGGAAATTCCAGGAGGAAATAAAGGCTCAGAGCTTCTCAGAGGCTGGCCTGATGGAGTGTGCAGGAAGGATCAGCAGATGCTGGTCTACACCGAAGATGGACACAAAATGCTGGCGTAACTCAGCGGGACAGGCAGCATCTCTGGAGAGAAGGAATAGGTGACATTTCAAGTCGTCAAGTCAAGTTTTATTCGGCACTTGCACATAAAGTGCAGTGGAATGAATTGTACAATTTAAAAAAAAACACACAATATACAATAAAAAATTTAAACTAACATCCACATTCATCACTGTGGAAGGTACAAAAATTGGGCCAAAACATTTTTGGGTCGAGACCTCTTAGAGTCATAGAGCCATATAAGCGATACAGAATGGAAGCTGCCCATAGTGGGCAACATGTCCCAGCTCCACTAGTCCCACCTGCCTGCCTTTAGCCCATGTCCCTCCAAACCCTATCTCACCTATCTCAGGTAAACGCCTATCTCACCAGGGACTAACTCTACAGAACGTTTTTCCTTCCATTATTTATTATGTAAAAGAATATGTGTGTTATGATTGTGTTTATAATTTGTTTGGTTGTTTTGTTGTTTGTCTTTTGCACAAAAGTCCGCGAGCATTGCCACTTTCATTTCACTGCACATCTCGTATGTGTATGTGACAAATAAACTTGACTTGACTTGACTTGACTTGACTTGACTTGACTTGACTTGACTTGACCTGTCCTATCCATTCATGGGCCTGTCCCACTTAGGCAATTTTTTTTGGGGGGGGGGGGTGACGACGGGCGACTGCCTTGAAATTTTCACCACGTTGAAAGTTTTTCAGCGACAGTGGCGACAATTTTTGATGTCGTAGGTAAATTCCATTGAAACTAGTCTCTGGCAGTCGCCTGAAGAGTTGCCTAACTGGGACAGGTCCTTAACTGTTTCATAATCATTGGGATAGTCCCAGCCTCAACTATCTCCTCTGGCAGTTTGTTCCACACACCCACCACCCTTTGTGTGAAAAAGTTACCCCTCAGATTCCTATTAAATCTTTTCCTTCTTCACCTTCAACCTTTGTCCTCTGGTTCCCGACTCACCTTCTCTGGGCAAGAGACTCTGTGCGCCTACCCTTGTTCAGACTCGAGAGGCCTCACTGCGTGTTCCTTCTTCCAGCACCTTTGTATGTCCTTCACTTGCATGTCCACAGGGATAACGGCAGAAGGAGGAGGCCATCCCTCCCCTCAAACCTGTTCATCACAGGATGAAACAACAGGAAGTCTTTCACTGCCGAGTTGACTGCTTTGAAAACATTTTTTAAAAAGCAAGTGGCTGCTCCCATTCTGCACCTTGTCCGGTTCCTAATTCTTACACAACGAGGTAACGTGGAGACCTGATAGCAGTATATAAAATGTATAGAGCGGTATAGAAGGAACTGCAGATGCTGGAAAATCGAAGGTGGACAAAAATGCTGGAGAAACTCAGCGGGTGCAGCAGCATCTACGGAGCGAAGGAAATAGGCAACGTTTCGGGCCGAAACCCTTCTTCAGTCTATAAAGTGTGGTGTTATGTCTGTCTTGAAGCTGTTGTGGCACTGTAATTTCCTGTAAAGGATTATTAAAGGTTATTCAATTCAATTCAAAGTTATAGAAACATAGAAAATAGGTGCAGGAGTAGGCCGTTCTGCCCTTTGATCCAGCACTACCATTCAATATGATCATGGCTTCCAGGTTTTTCCTCATCTCAGTCCTAAATGGCCTACCCTTTATTCTTAATCTATGACCCCTGATTCTGGACTCCCCCAACATCGGGAACATATTTCCTGCATCTTGCCTGTCCGATCCCTTAAGAATTTAAAATGTTTCTATAAGATCCCCGCTCTCCCTTCTAAATTTCAGTGATTATAAAATAAGCCCAGTCGATCCATATTCAATTTCATAAGTTCATAAGTGACTGGAGCAGAATTAGGCCACTGTAATAAGGTGAGAGGGGAAAAGTGTAAGTAGGATGTTTGGGGCAGCTTTATTTACACAGAGGGTGGTAAGTGCCTGGAACGCGCTGCCAGGGGTGGTAGTGGAGGCAGATACGATTGTGTCGTTTAAGAGGCTTTTGGATAGTTACATGGATACCCAGGGAATGGAGGGATATGGATTATGTGTAGGTAGATATGAGTTTAGCTTATTATTGTCATGTGTACCAAGGTACATGGAAATGTTGCGTGCTATCCAGTCAGCAGAAAGACTATACATGATTGCAATCAAACCGTCCACAAACAGTGTACACAAACTAGTAAAGAGTATAATAATGTTTAATGCAAGATAAAGTCTAGTGAAGTCCAATTAAAGATAGTCCGAAGGTCTCCAATGAGGCAGATGGAAGAATGTAGAAATAAGGAACTACAGATGCTGGTTTACACTACAGATAGACACAAAGTGCTGGAGTAGCTCAGCGGGTCAGGCAGCATCTCTGGAGAAAAAGGATGGGTGATGTTTTGGGTTGGGACCCTTCCTCAGACTGGAAGTAGGGAGCTGGGTGGTTGGGGGTGGGGTTGGGGGTGGTGGGGGGGGGGGGGGGAGAAGAGAATGAACTGGAGGCTAGAGGCCAGTACCTATAAGTGCCAGCCCCCAAGTGAGCTCAGGCAGGGCGGTTCCTGGTAAACCCACTGCTAGCTCAGAAAGGGGTCAGGACCGCTCTCAGGTTGGTGAGAGGACAGTTCAGTTGCCTCATAACAACATGGGCTGCCCGGTGGCGCAGCGGTAGTGTTGCTGCCTAGAAGCGCCTTAGATCCGCGTTCAATCCTGACTACGGGTGCTGTCTGTACAGAGTTTGAACGTTCTGCTCGTGACCTGCGTGGGTTTTCTCTGAGATCTTCGGTTTCCTCCCACGCTCCAAAGACGTACAGGTTTGCAGGTTAATTGGCTTGGTATATAACTGCAAATTGCCCCTAGTGTGTGTAGGATAGAGTTGGTGCGAGGGGGATCGCTGGTCGGTGCGGACTAGATGGGCCGAAGGGCCTGTATCTCTAAACTGAACTAAACTAACTGGGAAGAAAGTGTCCCTGAATCTGGAAGAGATATTGTGTTGTGCCCCTGAATGTTTATCTGTATCTTGTTGGCTCTTGGATGGAGTCAAAATGGAGCCAAAAATGAATCTGAGCCCTTGAGCCCAGTTATGAGAGCAAAATCCAACAGTTACATAAGTCACTGTGCTGCGTTGTATAACACAGCCCTGCCCTCCCTTGATAACCACTTACATAACACGGAGAGAGAAAAAAAAAAGAGCTTCTCATGATCGTGTTACATTAATTCAAGGCTTAGTTAGAGAGTCAACATCTTACATAAAGGGGTCTTAGTCACAGCGAACTGTAACAGGTTATGTAACCTCCCGATTTAACACAGAACCCAGCACGAACCACTCCACTGTCACAGTGTGCAAGGATTAATAGAGTGTTGTCCTTGCAAGGTGGGGTGGGGGAGTGGGTCCTGTTTGGGATGAGAGGAGGAGGGAATAAATGGGAGAGGGAGATGGACAATTAAATTAATCGTGGAGGGATTGGGGTAGTTAAATGAAGCTGTAAGTTCAATGCAATGTAAAATAAAACGGTGTTGTAAGCTGTTGAGGGTCAAACTATGATGGTTCTGCAAGGTACGTTTAACCCTTACATTCCCAGGGAGTCATAGTCATAGAGTGATACAGTGCGGAAACAGGCCCTTCGGCCCAACTTGCCCACACCGGCCAACATGTCCCAGTTACACCAGCACCACCTGCCTGCATTTGGTCCATATCGCTCCAAACCACCCCTATCTTGTTGCGTTCTGGTTGAACCCCTGAGGAATAGCATTAATATCGATAGGAGGAGAATACAAAAACAGGGATGTAATGCTTAGTTGGGCACAAATGCTGGAGTAACTCAGCTGGTGAGGCAGCATCTCTGGAGAGAAGGAATGGGCGATGTTTCGGGTCTCTGAAGTGCCTGGAACGCGCTGCCGGGGGTGGTAGTGGAGACTTCACTCTGAAGAAGGTCTCGACCCGAATTGTCGCCGATTCCGATTCAGATTCAATTTTAATTGTCATTGTCAGTGTACAGTACAGAGACAACGAAATGCATTGTCATTGTCAGTGTACAGTACAGAATGCAACAAAATGCATTCCTTCTCTCCAGAGATGCCTCACCCGTTGAGTTACTCCAGCATTTGTGTCTTCCTTCGATTTAAACCAGCAGCTGCAGTTCTTTCTTACACATGTAATGCTGAGGCTCTATAAAGGCGCTGCTCAGACTGCATTTGGAGTATGGTGAGAAATCTTGGGGGCCATATGTGAGGAAGGATATGCTGGCATTGGAGAGGGTCCAGAGGAGGTTTACAAGAAACAATCCCAGGAATGATTGGACTAACATACGATAAATGTTTGACGAAACTGGGCCTGTGCTCACTGGACCATGAGAAGGATGAGGGGGAACTTGATCGAAACTTACCGAATAGTGAAATGACTGGATAGAGAGGATGTGGAGAGGATGTTTCCACCAGTGGGAGAATCTAGGACCAGAGGCCACAGCCTCCGAATAAAAGGATGTATGTACCTTTAGAAAGGAGATGAGGAGGAATTTATTTAGTCGGAGGGTGGTGAATCTGTGGAATTCATTGCCACAGAAGGCTGTGGGCCAAGTCAGTGTATTTTTTTTAAGGCAGAGATAGATACTGTAGATTCATGATTAGTGCAGGTGTCAGGGGTTATGGGGAGAAGGCAGGAGAAGGAGTTATGAGGGAGAGTTAGATCAGCCATGATTGAATGCTGGAGCCCACACCACAGGCAGTGATCCTACACTAATCTCTTTTACCCCCCCACACACACACACTCCCATCAACCATCCTTCAATCATCTGCACACAAGGGGCGATTTACTGAGGGCCACTTAACCTAGCGACCCGCAAGTCCTTGGGATGTCCTTAGAGAGAGTACAGAGGAGATTTACTAGAATGTTGCCTGGGTTTCAGCAACTAAGTTACAGAGAAAGGTTGAACAAGTTAGGGCTTTATTCTTTGGAGCGCAGAAGGTTAAGGGGGGACTTGATAGAGGTTTTTAAAATGATGAGAGGGATAGACAGAGTTGACGTGGAAAAGCTTTTCCCACTGAGAGTAGGGAAGATTCAAACAAGGGGACATGACATGAGAATTAAGGGACTGAAGTTTAGGGGTAACATGAGGGGGAACTTCTTTACTCAGAGTGGTAGCTGTGTGGAATGAGCTTCCAGTGAAGGTGGTGGAGGCAGGTTCGTTTTTATCATTTAAAAATAAATTGGATAGTTATATGGATGGGAAGGGAATGGAGGGTTATGGTCTGAGCGCAGGTATATGGGACTAGGGGAGATTATGTGTTCAGCACGGACTAGAAGGGTCGAGATGGCCTGTTTCCGTGCTGTAATTGTTATATGGTTATGTGGGAGCAAACTGGAGCACCTGATGTCACAGGGCAGCAGGTGCAAACAGTGGGCTAGGAGACTGGGATCAAAGCCGGATACCTGGAGCGATGGAGCAGTTGCTCCACAAGCTGTACTTGACTCTTTCTTTGAGCTAAAAGGAAAGCAGTGCATCTATTATGTAAAATTAACCAAATCCCAGATGCAAAGGCACAATATTGTCCCTGGGATGCAGGTCCGCTACAACTATATTTAAGAGGGAGTTAGATGTGGCCCTTGTGGCTGAGGGGATCAGGGGGTATGGTGAGAAGGCAGGTACGGGATACTGAGTTGGATGATCATATTGAATGGCGGTGCAGGCTCGAAGGGCCAAATGGCCTACTCCTGCACCTATTTTCTATGTTTCTATGTAACTATTCTTTTAAATGAATACTAAATGGGGCTGAAGACTTTACTGTTTGATGCTGCCTTGAATTAAATTAAAATAATTATTCATTTCTTACACTGCACTGTAACTTTTATTCTTGTATTTTGTACTTGTCTTATTCTATTTTAGCTTGTTTCTATTTTGTGTTCTTTTTAATTGCTTTTGATTGCTCTTTACTGCTTTGCGTAAAGCACTTTTAATTGCCTAGTTGCTGAAACGTGCTACATAAATAAGCCTGCTTGCGTGCTTGCTAGTGTGTGTAGGGTAGTGTTATTGTGCGGGGATCGCTGGTCGGTGCTAGACTCGGTGGGCCGAAGGGCCTGTTTCCGCGCTGCATCTCTAAACAAAAAAACTAAAAGATTAAACATTGTAATTATAATTTATATACAAACCAACCTATACAAATACAACAGAACACCTGCTTATAAAATCTGAAGCAATGGAGTTTCATTCAAAGATATTCCATTCTGCCCCTTGTCATTTATCAATGTCATGTAAACTAAATTACAATTAGTACGACAAGAATTTACAAATCAACGGGCAACTAAAACATCTACTGACGACAAAACTCCCACCACCGTTCATATTCGTAGGCTATTCAAGCAGAATTTGGCCATTCAGCCCATCGAGTCTACTCCGCCATTCAATCACGGATGATCTATCAAGTTTAGTTTATTGTCACGTGTACCGAGGTATGGTGAAAAGTTTTTGTTGCGGGCTAACCAGCCAGCGGAAAGACAACACATGATTACAATCGAGCCGTTTACAGTGTGTAGATACATGATAGAGAATAACGCCCCGTCCCACTTAGCAAACCTGAACGGAAACCTCTGGAGACTTTGCGCCCCACCCAAGGTTTCCGTGCGGTTCCCGGAGGTTGCAGGTGGTTCCCGGAGGTTGCAGGTAGTGGAAGCAGGTAGGGAGGCTGACAAAAACCTCCAGGAACCGCACGGAAAACCTCCATAAGACCACTCCTCGCCCTCTGCATCCTCCATCTTACAAACCATCCTCCATCTCACTGTTGTCAAACAAAATTTATCCCGCGCATCTTTTTAAATGTCCTTGTAGCGATGATGACCTCTTGATTTGCTTCCTGAATCTCTTTGAAGAATTCACCAGGTATCAGGAAGGTGTTGGAGGAGGGGTCCTCGATAATCCTGGGGGTCTGGCAGCTGCAACAGCGAGTTTTTGCAAATGGACCGAAAACACGAGTCATTGACGTGACTATAAATAAAAGCAGTTGCTATAACTGTGCACAGCTGAGTGACCCGGTGGCATTTTAAATACAGTGAGCTATTTTAAGCTCTTCAATGTGCTGTGAGGGATTCAGATAAGAGCAGTGCGAGCGAGAGCGTTGATATAAATAGGATGAGTGTTTCAGTTTAAGGATTAATCAGTCTCGCACATCCAGGCTGGCTCTCAGTTCAATCACTGAAGAAGGGTCTCGACCCGAAACGTCACCTATTCCTTCGCTCCATAGACGCTGCCTCACCCGCTGAGTTTCTCCAGCATTTTTGTCTACTTTCAATCAGTGGGGTTATTTTATTGTACTCGTCCAGTGATGCAGCAGGTAGTACAGCCGCCTCAACACTTCGGGGACTTTGTCAACAAAATAGAGAGAGTACAGAGGAGATTTACTAGAATGTTGCCTGGGTTTCAACAACTAAGTTACAGAGATAGGTTGAATAAGTTAGGTCTTTATTCTCTGGAGCGCAGAAGGTTAAGGGGGGACCTGATAGAGGTCTTTAAAATGATGAGAGGGATAGACAGAGTTGATGTGGACAAGCTTTTCCCTTTGAGAATAGGGAAGATTCAAACAAGAGGACATGACTTCAGAATTAAGGGACAGAAGTTTAGGGGTAATATGAGGGGGAACTTCTTTACTCAGAGAGTGGTGGCGGTGTGGAATGAGCTCCCAGTGGAAGTGGTGGAGGCAGGTTCATTAGTATCATTTAAAAATAAATTGGATAGGCATATGGATGAGAAGGGAATGGAGGGTTATGGTACGAGTGCAGGCAGGTGGGACTAAGGGGAAAAAAATTTGTTCGGCATGGACTTGTAGGGCCGAGATGGCCTGTTTCCGTGCTGTAATTGTTATATGGTTATATGGTTATATGGACTCCAGTTCGATCCTGACTCCGGCAGCTGTCCGTGTGGAGTTTGCATGTTTTTCCAGCGACCACATGGATTTTCCAAAGGAAGCCCCTTTACAGGCAACGTGCCCTGTTACCGTGGAGACTCAGCATCGTGGAACGGGGCAGAGAAGATTCACGAGGATATTGACAGGACTCGAGGTTCTGAGCTATAGGGAGAGGTTGAGCAGGCTGGGAGCGCAGGAGGATGAGGGGGATTCTTATAGAGGTGTACAAAATCATGAGAGCAATATATCGGGTCAGTCTCTTGCCCAGAATTGGGGAACCAAGAACCAGAGGACATAGGTGAAGAGGGAAAGAATTAATAGGAATCTGAGGGGTAACTTTTTCATACAAAGGGTGGTAGGTTTATGGAACAAGCTGGTAGTTGAGGCAGGGACTATGGCAACATTTAAGAAACATTTAGACAGGTACATGGATAGGACAGGTTTGTAGGGATACCGGCCAAACACAGGCAGGTGGGACTAGTATATGTTGGTCGGTGTTGGGCCGAAGGGCCTGGTTCAATGCTGTATGATTCTATGACTCTATGACACACAAACAGGCTCTTCAGCCCAACAGGTCCATGCCATCCACTGTGTCTGAGTACGTCCCACTAGCCAGCATTTGGCTGGTATCTCCCCGAGACTTTCCTATTCATATGTACCTACCATTATAAATGTCATTATAAACCTGCTCCAGCTACTTCCTCTGGCAGCTCGTTCCATATATTACTCTTTCAGAACCCATTTTAAATCTTTCCCCTTCGGAGTGTGGGAGGAAACTGGAGAAAAACCCGGGTCTCTGGCGCTGTAAACCCCCCTGTCCCACCGTGCGAGTTCATTCCAAGAGTTCTCCCGAGATTCGAACCCGGAGATTTACGGTAATGGCCACTCGTCGGTACTCGGGGCTCTTGTGGACATTTTTCATCATGTTGAAAAATCTTCACGAGTCTTCCCGTGCTTACCTGCCGTTAGCGAGTCTTCCCGAGTACCTGCCGTTAGCGCTAAGAGACGTCCCCGAGCTCCGACGTACCCGCTACGTTCATTCTCCGTGCTTACCACGAGTTTGATTTCCTTTTAAACTCGGGAGAGCTCTTGGAATGAACTCGTACAGTGGGACAGGGCCATAAGACAGCAACTCTACCGTGCTACCCTCTCATGTGAATTATAATGCACTCATGTACACCAGGAACTGATGAACAAGTATACACAGGTACCCCTCGAGTTGACAATACATAGTTGACAAACAAAGTAAACCTCAAAGATATGAGGTAGAAGTTGACCCTGGTAGTCTACAAATCTACATTAAAGTGTATGAAAATAGAGGAGCAATGAATAATATCTAAAGAATTAGTGCTTAAATTCACTGAATCCTCTTATAAACATCTACAGATGCACTGGAGAAAGCACGGCATGGTGGCACAGCGGTAGAGTTGCAGCCTTACAGCGGCAGGGACCCGGGTTCGATCCTGACTACAGGTGCTGTCTGTGTACGGAGTTTGTACGTTCTCCCTGTGACCTGCGTGGGTTTTCTCTGGGTGCTCCGGTTTCCTCCCACACTCCCCAAAGACATACATGCTTGTCGGTTAATTGGCTTCAGTAAAATTGTAAATTGACCCTAGTGTGTAGGATAGTGCTAGTGTGCGGGGATCGCTGGTCTGTGCGGACTCGATGGGCCGAAGGGCCTGTTTCTGCGCTGTAGCTCTAAACTAAACTAAACTATCATGGCTGGTTGCATCACGGCCTGGTACAGCAATTGACCCATTCCTTCCAAAATACATACCTGCTGAAAGCTGCATAAGTGTGTTTTGAGTGTGTATGAACCTTTAGAGATTCCTTGCAGCAAGGATTTGCTTGAGTGGTTCCAAATATTCCATGGTCAAAGTAGACCAATTCTATTCTGAAGAAGTCTGAAGAAGGGTTTCGGCCCGAAACGTTGCCTATTTCCTTCGCTCCATAAATGCTGCTGCACCCGCTGAGTTTCTCCAGCTTTTTTGTGTACCTTTGTAGACTAATTCTATGCTTGGGCAGTTCGCAACCCAGTGGTATGAATATTGATTTTTCTAACTTCAAGTAACCCTCGCTTTCCCTCTCTCTCCGCTCCTCCCCCACCCTAGTTCTCCGACTAGTTTCACTGTCCTGATTCATTCTACTGTTTGAATGCCTCCTTGTCCATGCCCTCAGCTAACAATTAACCATTCTATATATCCTTATGTGTTGGAAGGAACTGCAGATGCTGGTTTAAACTGAAGATAGACACAAACAGCTGGAGTACTGTAACTCAGCGGGCCAGGCAGCATCTCTGGAGAGAAGGAAGGGTGATTCAGATCTCAACCCGAAACGTCACCCATTTCTTCTCGGTTGAGTTACTCCAGCTTTTTGTGTCTATCTACATTTCCTTAACATCGTCTTCTTTGATATAATTTTCACACCTTACCCTTCCACTAGTGAGCAGTTTTGGGCACCGTATCTGAGGAAGGATGTGCTGGCTCTGGGGAGGGTTTACAAGAATGATCCCAGGAATGAGTGGGTTAACCTATGATGATGGTTTGTTGGCACTGGGCCTGTACTCGCTGGTGTTTAGAAGAATATGGGAGGGGGACCTAGAACTAGAGGTCATAGCCTCAGAATTAAAGAATATTCTTTTAGGAAGGAGATGAGGAGAAATTTACTCAGAGGGTGGTGAATCTGTGGAATTCTTTGCCACAGAAGGCTGTGGAAGCCAAGTCAATGGATATTTTTAAGGCAGAGATAGATCGATTTTTGATTAGTATGGGTATCAGAGGCCATGGGGGGAATGCAAGAGAATGGGGTTAGGAGGGAGAGATAGATTGATAGATGATTCAGCCATGATTGAATGGTGGAGGAGACTTGATGGGCCGAATGGCCTAATTCTGCTCCCATCAGTTATGACCTGATATCTCCAGACTCCATCTCCCCTGACTCTCAGTGTGAAGAAGGGTCTCGACTGGAAACGTCTCCCATTTCTTCTCTCTGCAGAGAAGCCTCCCTGTCCTGCTGAGTTACACCAGCATTCTGTGGCCCAGCGCTGTGCAGTCTAGCTATTGATTGAACCGAGCAGAGGGGTCAATGATTGTGGGCCGTGGCAGAGACCTTGCTGGGAGTTCATGTGAACCTAGCCTTGGGTTCGGCTGAGTTCATGTAGCTTGAGAGCAGGGAGGTCTGAATCCTGCCTGTGAAGGTTATTGAGTCCAAGGCATATCACAGGCTGAGGGCATTGGGTTCACTGAGTGCAGGACAATGTGTACACAGAGTCCCACTGCCTCAGGAGCGAACCACATTGCCCACAGCTTGGCAGTAACCCACTAATGTTTAAATACTTTAACAAGCTGGCTTACACAGTTGTCACTCACAGGCTACATGGAGCGGGCAGCATTGACAGAGGGCGGCACGGTGGCGCAGCGGGTAGAGCTGCTGTCTCACCGCGCCTGAGGCCCAGGTTCGATCCAGACTATGGGTGCTGCCTGTACGGAGTTTGCACGTTTTTCACACAGACAGTGGTGAATCTGTGGAATTCTCTGCCACAGAAGGTAGTTGAGGCCACACAGTTCATTGGCTATATTTAAGAGGGAGTTAGATGTGGCTAAAGGGATCAGGGGGTATGGAGAGAAGCCAGGTATGGGATAGTGTTGGATGATCAGCCATGATCATATTGAATGGCGGTGCAGAAGGGCCGAATGGCCTACTCCTGCACCTATTTTCTATGTTTCTATGTTCTTCCTGGGACCACGTGGGTTTTCTCCAGGTGCTCAGCTCTCCTCCCAAAATCCTGGGGCGCCGCGGGTCACTGCCTACGTCACCACGCACCATGCGCGTGTCGTGTGTCGTGACGTGTAAATGATGTCACGTAAATGCCGCGCAAATGATGCCCAAGTGGAACAGGCTCTTTACAGTTTCCTGATCCGTGTTTCAAGATGGGACGGCTGGGTAATCGACCGGCGCAGACCCCTGGTGCGTGAGTACCCCGGGCACCGAGGACTCGCGGGGACAGTCCGCGTGTGGCAACTACTGTAGAATGAAGCAGCCACACCACCAGCACCCTTGGCCCCTCTTGTTTCATTTCCCCCACGTGCGGCTTTAGCCGTGGTCTAGATCTTGGTCATCCTTCTCTTCTGCATCAATATCTGTTTACGCTCTGCCTTCAGTTCCCTCCGCACTCGCCTCTAATTCCTCCATTCCCTCACGCACCCAGACGGACCAGCACACACACCCACCAGCACACAGTTCCCCATGTAAATGATAAACAAGCTTGGTGACCATCATGAAGTTACTGCTCATTATAAGGCTTTGTCTGTGAGCAGTGGCACACAGGAACATCTGTCTCGGTCAAGACTACCTCACCCCCCTCACCAGCAACTGCACCCCCCCCCCCCCCCCCCTCCGCTCCTCACCGCGCTCCACAAGCAGGATTGGCAGCATCTCTGGAAGAGAAGGAATGGGTGACGTTTCGGGTCGAGACCCTTATTCAGACTGAGAGTCAGGCAAGAGGGAGTCTAGAGATATGGACATCAAGTAGCAAGGTGCAGAAACAAGGGACTGCAGATGCGGGAGTAACTCAGCGGGTCAGGCAGCATCTCTGGAGAACATAAACAGGCGCCGTTTCGGGTCGGGTCCCTTCAGGCTGATTGTATTGTAGAGGGCATGGGGGGGGGGGGGGGGGAAGAAGAAAGCTGGAAGAGAGGAACAAAGGTCAGAGATGAAAACAGAAGGTGTGAGACAAAAGGATTGAAGAGTTGCAAATTGTGAAGCCAGAGGAAGGAATGTGGGTGAAGAGGGAGGGGGGGGGGGGGGGAATAGATGTGAGCCCAGATAGGGGACAGGGAGGGAGGGAGGTTGAGGAAGGTGAGGTGTGTGGGAGAAAGGGTTTTAATTCCTGACTTCCACCCCACCGAGATACTCCAGCACTTTGTGACTTCATCAACCAGAGCAGTCCTGACCTCCCATCTACCTCATTGGGGACCCTTGAACTATCTTTAATTGGACATTATCGGACTGTATCTTGTACTAAATGCTGTACCCATTATCCGTTACCTCCGCACTGTGGATGGCTTGATTTAGTCGTCTATTTGACTTGAGTGGTTAGCATGTAAGTAAAACATATTCACTGTAAACTCCCTGTCCCACGATGCGAGTTCACACAAGAGCTCTCCCGAGTTAAAAAAAAAGAATCAAACTCGTAGTACTTCATCACAAGTATTTTTTACTCTTGGAAATTTTTCACACTGTTGAAAAAACTTCACGTGTTTCCGCGTTTCCCGACTACCTGCCGTTAGCATTCCGAGCCGCTACGAGACATCCACGAGCTCCAACGTACCCGCTACGTACGTTCTACGTACTTACCACGAGTTTGATTTTTTTTAAACTCGGGAGAGCTCTCGGGTAAATTCGCATCGTGGGACAGGCCCTTATTAACTAACAATAAACTATAATAAAGTATTCACTGCAAACAACAATAAGCTAAGCTAAGCTAAGCTGCAATAGGAAGGAACTGTAGATGCTGGTTTATGGCAAAGAGGCACAAAGTGCTGGAGTAATTCAGCCAGTCAGGCAGCATCTCTGGAGAAAATGGACAGATTACGGGTTATTGATAGGGGACGATCAGCCATGATCACAATGAATGGCGGTGCAGGTTCGAAGGGCCGAATGGCCTCCTCCTGCACCTATTTTCTATGTTTCTATTACATTTCGGGGTGGGACTGAAGAAGGGTCCTGACTGGAAACGTCACCTATCTTTTTTCTCCTGTCTGACCCGCTGAGTTACTCCAACATTTTGTGTCTATCTTTTATTATCTAGTTGCAAGACATTAACATCGGGATATGATCCTTATCCCAGTAAAACAATAAGACTTTCTTAGAAAATATGTCCCTGACCAAACTCTCAGTTCAAATAACAATTTCCTTGTAGTCACATTGAAACCCCAGCTATTGCCCAATGCTGCACCCCTTTCTAACTTGATTCACTCAGCTATTGTATTAATAACCGGCTGATTCATATATCGAAGACTTTGTTTGAGGTAGTGGGGTTGCTAAATATTAACGCTCTAAGTGAGTCAACAACACCGTACTCAGAACCCAAGCAGAACACAAAACACTAGAGGAACTCAGCGGGTCAGGCAGTATCAGTGGAAGGAAATGGACAGGTGACGTTTCAGGTTGGGACCCTTCTTCAGACCGATGGAGCCGGAGGGGGGTGGGGACTGGAAAAGGGAGCTGGGGACCTTCAAACCTGTACGTCTATGAACTGTGGGAGGAAACCAGAGATCCCGGAGAAAACCCACGCAGGTTTTATGGAAAACGTAGAAACTCCGTACAGACAGCACCTGTAGTCAGGATCGAACCCGGGTCCCTGGCGCTGTAAGTCAGCAGCTCTGATTCAGATTCAGATTCAATTTTAATTGTCATTGTCAGTGTACAGTACAGAGACAACGAAATGCATTTAGCATCTCCCTGGAAGAGCGACATAGCAAACGATTTGAATAAATAATAATAAGTGTCCAGGGGTGATGATTGGCAGTCACCGAGGTACGTTGTTGAGTAGAGTGACAGCCGCCGGAAAGAAGCTGTTCCTCGACCTGCTGGTTCGGCAACGGAGAGACCTGTAGCGGCTCCCGGATGGTAGGAGGGTAAACAGTCCATGGTTGGGGTGAGAGCAGTCCTTGGCGATGCTGAGCGCCCTCCGCAGACAGCGCTTGCTTTGGACAGACTCAATGGAGGGGAGCAAGGAACCGGTGATGCATTGGGCAGTTTTCACCACCCTCTGCAATGCCTTCCGGTCGGAGACAGAGCAGTTGCCATACCGTACTATGATGCAGTTGGTAAGGATGCTCTCGATGGTGCACCCTCTGCCAGCCCACTCTTTCAGTTATTCTGTTGTGCTGCTGCAATAAGAATGTAATTGTTCTATCTGGGACATATGACAATAAGACACTCTTGACATGAATCTTGTCTTGACTTGCTAGGCTTTGTCCCATCCCCAACTATTTTCCAGCTTTCCTGAATCAGTCTAAAGAAGGGCCCAACAGAAATGACCGAGACACCACATCTAGAAAAAATAAGGCTTGTTTGATTGACAAACCAGATCAATATGGTCTCCTTTTATTGAATTTCTTCAACAACATAATGGTTGAACACAAAGTCAAAACCGACGCTAGGGTCGGGTGAGTGGGCGTATGGAAGGGCAGTGGGATATATCTCCACTTCTTTCACTCCTTCGTTAGTTCTGGGGTTTTCCTGTTTTTCTTTTTCCTGTTTTTTCCTGAAATGTTTTCTCTTCTTTTTCTTTTCTTCTTTCTTTCCCTTTATCTCTTTTTCTTTTTTTCCGATCTAGTTATTAGTTTATAAAATGTACGAAAATTGTCTAACTGTTATGTCGGTCATTTTCTTTTGCTTCTAATAAAAATAAATAATTGAAAAAAAAAATGTTTTCAGGGATCCAACCCGAAACATGGCCTGTCCATGTTCTCCACTGATGCTGCCTGACCCACTGAGTTCCTCCAGCACTTTGTATTTTATTCTTACAGAGCGATCCTGCCATGCAGATACCCAGACCAGCATGGAGGGGGGTTATCTTATACTCCACATGTGAATGGTCAGGCTCTTAGTTCCCTCCGTGAATTTATTTCTACCCTGAAGATAAAATGTGTGTGCGGCACGGTGGTGCAGCGGGCAGTTCTGCTGCCTCACAGCGCCAGAGACCCGGGTTCGATCCTGTCTGTACGGAGTTTACATGGTAAATGTTAGGGAATTGAAGAATGTAGGCGAACAGAGGGATCTGGGAATAACTGTGCACAGTTCCCTGAAAGTGGAATCTCATGTAGATAGGGTGGTAAAGAAAGCTTTTGGTGTGCTGGCCTTTATAAATCAGAGCATTGAGTAATGAAGTTGGGATGTAATGTTAAAATTGTACAAGGCATTGGTGAGGCCAATTCTGGAGTATGGTGTACAATTTTGGTCGCCTAATTATAGGAAGGATGTCAACAAAATAGAGAGAGTACAGAGGAGATTTACTAGAATGTTGCCTGGGTTTCAGCAACTAAGTTACAGAGAAAGGTTGAACAAGTTAGGGCTTTATTCTTTGGAGCGCAGAAGGTTAAGGGGGGACTTGATAGAGGTTTTTAAAATGATGAGAGGGATAGACAGAGTTGACGTGGAAAAGCTTTTCCCACTGAGAGTAGGGAAGATTCAAACAAGGGGACATGACATGAGAATTAAGGGACTGAAGTTTAGAGGTAACATGAGGGGGAACTTCTTTACTCAGAGAGTGGTAGCTGTGTGAAATGAGCTTCCAGTGAAGGTGGTGGAGGCAGGTTCGTTTTTATCATTTAAAAATAAATTGGATAGTTATATGGATGGGAAGGGAATGGAGGGGGAAGGGAATGGAGGGTTATGGTCTGAGCGCAGGTATATGGGACTAGGGGAGATTATGTGTTCGGCACGGACTAGAAGGGTCGAGATGGCCTGTTTCTGTGCTGTAATTGTTATATGGTTATATGGTTATACGTTCTCCCCGTGACCTGTGTGGGTTTTCTCCAGGTGTTCCGGTTTCATCCCACACTCCAAAGATGTATAGGTTTGTAGGTTAATTGACGTCAGCAAAATTGTAAGTAACCATGTTGCGTGTAGGGGAGTGATAGTGTGCGGGGATCGCTGGTCGGCGTGGAATGGATGGGCCGAAGGGCCTCTTTCCACGCTGTATCTCTAAACTAAACTAAAGTGAAAATGATGCACTTTTAAAAAAGTTAGTTATTTGTTTTGGATCTGGGCGTCACGTATATGGCCATCATTTTTGTCCAACCTGATCGCCCTTGAGAGGGTGATGATGGGGTGTCATCTCAATCCTCTGTATCCCTTCCAGAGATGGGTGTGGAGATCCAGGATTTACATACAGTAACAATGAAACCAACCTTCCTTCCATTGACTCCATCTACACCTCACGCTGCCTCGGCAAGGCCAGCAGCATCATCAAGGACGAGTCACACCCTGGCCACCCCTTCTTCTCTCCTCTCCCATCAGGCAAAAGGTACAGAAGTGTGAAAACACACACCTCCAGATTCAGGGACAGTTTCTTCCCAGCTGTTATCAGGCAACAGAATCATCCTACCACAACTAGAGAGCAGTGCGGAACAAAGATCCTATAGCGGAGCAAGATAGACAACTCCTGCTAAATGCAATGGGCTGACGTGTAGTACGCAACGGAACAGAACGTGGGCCTTTTTTTCATCCATTTCAGTAACCCGACCCGACTGGCAGTGTAATCAACGTTGCGGGGGAACAGTTTGTGTTAATAAATTAAAATTCTGAAAATGAGGAGAAGATTTTTACCAAAGAACTTTTATTTTTACGAGGATGTTTCCGTAACCGGCTTCCGTCTCCGCACTAGTATCTTTGCTCCGCTACGGGATCGTTGGTGCGGAGACGGAAGCCGGTTACGGAAATGGGGCCAAAAATTACCCATGAATCTGCCCATGAAAGTACTAGGTCTTTTTTGTCGAGTGGACTATCTTGCTCGCTGTAGGATCTTTGGTCTGAACTACCATCCACCTCATTGGTGACCCTCGGACTATTCTTTACCAGACTTTGCTGGCTTTACCTTGCACTAAATGCTATGCCCTTATCATGTATCTATACACTGTAAACAGATTGATTGTAATCATATATTGTCTTTCTGCTGACTGGTTAGCACACAACTGAAAGAACTCATCAACTGAAACAATGGAAGGTTGGTGTTAACTTTACAGGCCTGGTCAATGTGTGTCTTGGAGGGGAACCTGCATGTGGTGGTGCTCCTATGAGCTTGGGGGGGGGGGGGGGGGGGGGGGAGGGGAGGGGTAATTAGCAGGTGGATGAAGATAGTGTACCCCACCCACCTCCCTCCCCTCACCTGTATCCACCTATCACCCTCTTCCCCAGCTCTGGCTTCCAGCTTTCTCTCCCCGACTCCATCAGTCTGAAGAAGGGTCCGCTGATGCTGCCTGACCCGCTGAGTTCCTCCAGCACTTTGTATTCTGCTTGGGTTCTGAGTACAATGTTGTTGACTATCAGTTAGGGTTTTAACATTTAGCAACCCCACTACCTCAAACAAGTCCTCGATATATGAATCAGCTGGTTATTAATACAATGGCTGAGTGAAAAATGGAGTTAGAGAGGGGTGCAGCATTGGGCAATAGCTGGGGTTTCAATGTGACTGCAAGGAAATTGTGAGTTGAACTGAGAGTTTGGTAAGCGACATACTTTTGAAGAAAGTCTCATTGTTTATCTGGGACAGGGATCATATCCCGATATCAATGTCTTGCAACTAGGTTTAGTTTAGTTTGTGCTGGAGTAACTCAGCAGGTCAGGCAGTAAAAGGATAGGTGACGTTTCGGGTCCCGACCCATCCATCCTTTTTCTCCAGAGATGCTGCCTGACCCACTGAGTTACTCCAGCACTTTGTGTCTTTCTTTGCGACAAACCAGCATCTGCAGTTCCTTCCTATTACAATTTACTTTAGCTTAGTTTATCATTCAAAGGTTCGAAGGGCAGTTTATTGCCACGTGTGCCAATTAACGTACAGTGAAACTCGGATTTCCACACAGCCATACTAAACAAAAAGCAACAAGACACATAAAAGTTAACAGAAACATCCACCACAGCAGATTCTCCACATTCCTCACTGTGATGGACGGCACTAAAGTACAACCTTCTTCACTCTTTAATCTCCCACGGTCGAGGCAGTAGAACCATCCGCTGTCGGGGGGGATCGAAGCCTCATGTCAGGGGCGGCTCTTGCACTTGGAGCTCCCAAAGTCGGCCTCTAATCCAGGGGCCGCGAACTCCATGATGTTAAAGTCCACGGTTGCAGCTCCAAGGTCGATCCCCGACAGGGATCTCCAGCTCTGCGATGTTCAGTCCTGCAGGCTCCTAGAAACATAGAAACATAGAAATTAGGTGCAGGAGTAGGCCATTCGGCCCTTCGAGCCTGCACCGCCATTCAAAATGATCATGGCTGATCATCCAACTCAGTATCCCGTACCTGCCTTCTCTCCATACCCCCTGATCCCCTTAGCCACAAGGGCCACATCTAACTCCCTCTTAAATATAGCCAATGAACTGTGGCCTCAACTACCCTCTGTGGCAGAGAGTTCCAGAGATTCACCACTCTCTGTGTGAAAAAAGTTCTTCTCATCTCGGTTTTAAAGGATTTCCCCCTTATCCTTAAACTGTGACCCCTTGTCCTGGACTTCCCCAACATCGGGAACAATCTTCCTGCATCTAGCCTGTCCAACCCCTTAAGAATTTTGTAAGTTTCTATAAGATCCCCTCTCAATCTTCTAAATTCTAGAGAGTATAAACCAAGTCTATCCAGTCTTTCTTCATAAGAAAGTCCTGACATCCCAGGAATCAGTCTGGTATGATCCCTGTCCCAGTAAAACAATAAGACTTTCTTCAAAAATATGTCCCTGACCAAACTCTCAGTTCAAAATAACAATTTCTCTGTAGGCACATTGAAACCCCAGCCTTTGCCCAATGCTGCACTGTCAGCTCATTTGGCCAGATTAAAACTGGTGACGTCAATACTCCCCTCTATGTGTAATGTCCTCACAGATTTGGAGACCAAAACTGTACAATACTGCAGTACCCAAGACCCTGTACAACTGAACCTCCTGCTCCTATACTCAAATCCTTTTGCAATGAAAGCTAACATACCATTCCTCCTGTGGTTGGAGCTCCCGATGTAGGTCTCCTGCTGAGGCCGCCACCTCCTCGATGTTAGATCGCAGTGCGGACGGAGATACGATACGGGAACAAATCGCATCTCCGTCGATGTAAGAGATAAAAAAAGTTTCCCCCAACCCTACCCCCCACATAAAACAAACTAAAGACCACTCACACATACTATTAAAACAATAAAGAAGGACGGGATGAGACAGATTGTTGGCGAGGCGTGTTGTCATGTGATTACTTTTTGTACCGTGAGTACTGTTTGTTTGCATGCTAACCATTCGAGGCAAATAGAAGCCTAAACATGTTAACAATCATGCAATCCACAGGTAACAGATAAAGGGTAACACATTTAGTACAAGATACAGTCCAATAACGTCCAACTAAAGAGAGTTCAAGGGTCTCCAATGAGGTAGATGGGAGGTCAGGATCGTACTCTAGCTGGTGAAGTCACAAAGTGCTGGAGGAACTCGGTGGGGCAAAACCCTTTCTCCCCACACACCGCTGCCCTTCCCCCTCCCTATGCCCGATCTCGCACCTATTTCTCCACCTCCGCCCACATTCCTTCCTCTGGCTTCACAATTTGCGACTTCAATCCTTTTTGTCTCACATCTGCTGTTTTAATCTCCGGACTTTATTCCACCCGCCCCCTCTAGAATCGGCTTGAACAAGGGTCCCGGCCCGAAGCGTCTCGAGAGATGCGTTACTCCAGCATGTGGAGTTCCTTGATGTTTCAATATCGAACGGGGCAGGTCCTGGCCAGGGATGTCCATGGGGTCATCAATGTAATGGTGTAGCCTAGATGGCTCCGCTGCCTTCCACGGGTCAGGCTGAATATGGACAACATGGGTAGGTGATGTTTTGTGCTGGGACCTTTCATCAGACAGAAGATTGGGTCAGTAGAGTACCTGTGGTGTGAGAGGGTTTAGATGAGTGAGCTGGCTGGAGTAACTAATTCCAGGCTGGCTGCAGGCTGAGGCCAGAACATGTCGAAACAAGGAACTGCAGGTGCTGGTTTACACAAAAGGACACAAAGTGCCGGAGTAACTCAGCAGGGTCAGCCAGCATCTCTGGAGAACGTGGATAGGTGGCGTTTCCAGTCCGAAGAAGGGTCCCAACCTAAATCTAAGTTGGAGATTGACAGATTTTGGATCAGTATGGGGTTATGATACGATATGATATGACAGAACTTTATTTATCCCAGAGGAAAATTGATCAAATTGAGTCTGGGGTTAGTCAGTGGTTAGGGGGCGAAGGCAGCAGAATAGGGTTGAGAGGGAAAGATAGATCAGCCACAGTTAGATAGAACCTATGAATGGTCCTAGAACATAAATGTATCACCTATCCATGTTCTCTGGGGATGCAGCCTGACCCACTGAGTTACTCCAGCACTTTGCATCTTTTTTTGCAAAACCAGCATCTGCAGTTCCTTGTTTTTTTCTGTACTGAGTTAAGTATGTTCTAGGTTAACTCCAACCCTGGTGAGAGGCGTTGAGTGTGGACTGGGGCAGATCAGATGAGATGTGATCGGCAGCAGTCTGGGGTTGAAGTGTATGCAAATCCCTATCACTGGGACAGCTGCTTGCTCCGATAATAATGTTAGGGGCCAGCTGGCAGCTTTGGTTCCCGTCACCCACCTCACCACCATCTCCCCAGGGTGCCAGTCAGCACCCATCCTGTGCAGCTGCTCCCAGCCTCTGCCCTGTTGCCACGTGCAAGGTCCGTCTCCCGATAACGCCTGCAGCGGGTACCGGATACCCAGAGTTCGATCCAGACCTCGGGTGCCGCTGGTGTAGATTCAGAGAGTCATAGAGTGATACAGTGTGGAAACAGGCCCTTTGCCCAACTTGCCCACACCGGCCAACAATGTCCCAGCTACACTGGTCCCACCTGCCCATATCCCTCCTAACCTGTCCTATCCATGTACATGTCTAACTGTTTCTTAATTGTTGGGATAGAAGTGTGAAGACGTACACCTCCAGATTCAGCAACAGTTTCTTCCCAGCTGTTATCAGGCAATTGAACCATCCTACCACAACCAGAGAGCAGTGCTCAACTATCTACCTCATTGGAGATCCTCTCACTATCCTCATTGGACTTTACTGACTTTAACTTGCACTAAAAGTTAAGGGCCTGTCCTTAAAGGAAAGGGAAAGTTAAGGGAAATCTTTTAGGACCGAGATGGCTAAGGGGATCAGAGGGTATGGAGAGAAGGCAGGTACGGGATACTGAGTTGGATGATCAGCCATGATCATATTGAATGGCCGTGCAGGCTCGAAGGGCCGAATGGCCTCCTCCTGCACCTATTTTCTATGTTTCTTTGTCCCACTTGGCGATATTTTCGGCAACTGCCAGCACTCATTGACTAGCGTATCAGGTCACCGGAAAATTCACGGTGTGATGCGTCGTGACATGGCGGTGACACAGCGTAATGACATATAGACGCGCGCCGTTTTTTTCCGTTTTTTCAAGTGTGGCCACATTTGTTTTTTGTCACCGCTGGATTTTGAAATGTTCAAAATCTTTTGGCGACACTGATCTGACTCCGACAGTCGTCGAAAATAATCGCCAATTGAGACAGGCCCTTTATTCCCTTATCATGTATCTTCACACTGTAAATGGCTCGATTGTAATCATGCATTGTCTTTCCGCTGACTGGTTAGCACGCAACAAAAGCTTTTCACTGTACCTCGGCAGACGTGACAATAAACTGAACGAAAGGGGTTGCATGTAGCCCCCGTCCCCTTTGGTCCAGGGTAAGCCACCGTGCATTACGCCGGTGCAGCGCCCATGCAGCAGAGTTGGTGCACACACTTGCATTGTATCGGTGCAGGAACCATGCAGGGGAGTCGGTGCATGCACTTGAGAAATACACAAGCCAACCACAGTCGCCAACCCACACAGTCTTGTTCTCAGAATAAGGAAGTCGTCAGCAGAGTGTCTCAACCCGCAGCAGCCAATAACCAGAAGTATGAGTGAAACCTGCTTCTGAGGGGGACAGATTGTCAGAAAAGAGAAGCTGAAGGAGAAAAGCAACAGTCCTTTGAGGAAACCAGGCACCAAATCCTCAGCAGATCGGGCAGTATCTTGTAGAAAGAGTCATAGATACAGTGTGGAAACAGGCCCCTAGGCCCAACTTGCCCACACCGGCCAACAATGTCCCAGCTACACTAGTCCCACCTGCCTGCTTTTGGTCCATATCCCTCAAACCTGTCCTATCCATGTACCTGTCTAACTGTTTCTTAAACGTTGGGATAGTCCCAGCCTCAACTACCTCCTTTCGACAGCACATTCCATATACCCACCAGCCTTCGTGCGAAAATGTTACTCCTCAGATTCCTATTAAATCTTTTCCCCTTCACCTTGAACCTATGTTACATAGATACATAGAAAATAGGTGCAGGAGTAGGCCATTTGGCCCTTCGAGCCTGCACCGCCATTCAATATGATCATGGCTGATCATCCAACTCAGTATCCCGTACCTGCCTTCTCTCCGTACCCCCTGATCCTCCTAGCCACAAGGGCCACATCCAACTCCCTCTTAAATATAGCCAATGAACTGGCCTCAACTACCTTCTGTGGCAGAGAGTTCCAGAGACTCACCACTCTCTGTGTAAAAATGTTCTTCTCATCTCGGTCTTAAAGGATTTCCCCCTTATCCTTAAGCTGTGACCCCTTGTCCTGGACTTCCCCAACATCGGGAACAATCTTCCTGCATCTAGCCTGTCCAACCCCTTTAGAATTTTGTAAGTTTCTAAAAGATCCCCCCTCAATCTCCTAAATTCTAGCGAGTACAAGCCGAGTCTATCCAGTCTTTCTTCATATGAAAGTCCTGACATCCCAGGAATCAGTCTGGTGAACCTTCTCTGCACTCCCTCTATGGCAATAATGTCCTTCCTCAGATTTGGAGACCAAAACTGTACGCAATACTCCAGTTGTGGTCTCACCAAGACCCTGTACAACTGCAGTAGAACCTCCCTGCTCCTATACTTAAATCCTTTTGCTATGAAAGCTAACATACCATTTGCTTTCTTCACTGCCTGCTGCACCTGCATGCCTACTTTCAAAGACTGGTGTACCATGACACCCAGGTCTTGTTGCATCTCCCCTTTTCCTAATCAGCCACCATTTAGATATTAATCTGCTTTCCTGTTTTTGCCATTTATCATGTTCTCGTGGCGGTGCTGGCTCGAAGGGCCTAATGGCCTATTCCTGCACCTATTGACTATTGTCCTCGATTCCCCTACTCTGGGCAAGAGACTCTGTGCATCTAACTGATCCATTCCTTTCGTGATTTTGTATACCTCTATAAGATCTCCCCACTCATCCTCCTGCGCTCCATGGAATAGAGACCCAGCCTACTTAACCTTTCCCTTTCACACCCTCCAGTTCTGGCAACATCCTTGGAAATCCTCTCAGAACCCTTTCAAGCTTGACAATATCTTTCCTATAACATGGTGCCCAGAACTGAACACAATATTCTAAATGCGGTCTCACAGATGTCTTATACAACTGCAACATAACCTCCCAACTTCTATGCTCAAAGAGAAATTGTTAGTGTGTAGGAAGGAACTGCAGATGCTGGTTTACTCTGAATATAGATACAAAATGCTGGAGTAACTCAGCGGGACAGGCAGCATCTCTGGAGAGAAGGAATGGGTGACGTTTCGGGTCAAGACCCTTCTTCAGACTGGGAGTGTTTCTGATTAATAACCATTCAATTCTCTGACTTCTATTCACACCCTCCTGTGCCATCCTTCATTCCTGTGCTCCCCACTCTCATCCCAGTTTGTACCCAGTTCTTCCACTGAAATCCTAAACGACTATCTTCCACGTTAATGTTTAGCTTCAGCAGCGGAGGCGCAGCGCTGGATACATCGCAGAGCGGGCAATTGCTTACCTGGATCGCCGTTGAAGCTCCAAAGTGTTGGGCCTGTTGCTTCAACATCGGAGCTGTGGTTTGTAGAGCTTCCATCGCGGGCGGCGCTGATTTCAACATCGCGGAGTCCTGGTGCCCTTTGCCGAGGGCCGCCAGCGTTGAATCTCCACCCAGTGGACTTTGGGAGCCACGGAGGTGGCCAATTCGGATGTACAAGCCACTGAGGATGTCCTCCAGTCCCACGTCGGACTTCCATCACCCCGGCGAGCGGGCCTGAACATTGGGGCGACAGCAGGGGGTTCGGGAGCCCCCCGACCACGGGAGGACAACAGAGGAGCATGACTGAATTTTGGAGCCTTCCCTCACAGTGGGAAACTTTGATCCCGCTGTGTGGGGATGTCTGTGTTAAAGACTATGTCTGTGTTAAATATTATCGTGTTCTGCGCTATATTATTCGTATGGCTGTATGGCGACCACATATTTCACTGTACCAATTGATACATGTGACAAATAAATGTATCTTGTCTCCTGTATCAGACATTACTGGACTTTACCTTGCACGTTATTCCCTTTATCGTGCACCTGTACACAATTGTAATCATGTATTGTCTTTCCGCTGGCTGGTTGGCACGCAAAAAAAGCTTTTCGCTGTACCTCGGTACTTGTGAGAATAAGCTAAACTCTAACGCAAACATCCATGGCACAGAGACAAGGGGGTCAGTGTCGTGCTGCTTTCCCGTCTCCACCGACCCTCCTTCACCTCGCACTCACCCTGTCCTCTCTCCCTCCTGTTTATCCAATTCCCTGTTGGCCTGTCCCAACGTCTCACCTCCATCAGTACATCCTCCTTCTCTGCTCTCCAGTCCTTTCCCTGCAGATTGGCGGAGTGGCACTGTGGAGCGGCGGGTAGAACCGCTACCTCACAGCGCCAGGCACCCGGGTTCCATCCTGACCTCTGCCGTTGTCTGTGTGTGTGGCGTTTGCACGCTCCGGGTGCTCCGGTTTCCTCCCACATTCTGTTTATCCAACTTCCCCTTAGGCCTAAGATGGAGCCAAAATCCCGGAGTAACTCAGCAGTATCTCTGGAGAGAAGGAATGGGTGACGTTCCGGGTCGGATAAAGGGGAAATCCTTTAAAACCGAGATGAGAAGAACTTTTTTCACACAGAGAGTGGTGAATCTCTGGAACTCTCTGCCACAGAGGGTAGTTGAGGCCAGTTCATTGGCTATATTTAAGAGGGAGTTAGATGTGGCCCTTGTGGCTAAGGGGATCAGGGGGTATGGAGAGAAGGCAGGTACGGGAAATGCTGAGTTGGATGATCAGCCATGATCATATTGAATGGCGGTGCAGGCTCGAAGGGCCGAATGGCCTACTCCTGCACCTAATTTCTATGTTTCTATGTTTCTATGAGACCCTTCATCTGACAGGTCTTGACCTGAAACGTCTCTCCAGAGATGCTGCCCGTCCCACTGAGTTTCTCCAGCATTTTGTGCCTATCCGCTGTTCCTTCTTACACAATCAAGAGTGTTTAGTTGTCAAGCACAAGGAACTGTAGATGTTGGGAACGTGTGTGGAATGCAGAGGACAAGGATGGGCACTGCCTGGACAGGGGTCAGGCTGATAAGGCGACAAATTGGAATGTCTATCCCAGTCCCGGGGAAAGGAGCGGAGGATTCCATGTCGTTCCTCTATTTATAGCTCTGATCAGTGCCAATTATAGACACACACATAACCAACATAGATGTGACTCAGCCTCCCTTAGGTTGACAACTTAAATGTCACCTGGGTGGCTCGGTGGCGCAGCGGTAGAGTTGCTGCCTTTCAGCACCAGAGACCCAGGTTCGATCCTGACTGCGGGTGCTGTCTGTACGGAGTTTGTACCTTCTCCCCGTGATTTTTTCTTCCAAGATCTTCTGTTTCCTCCCACACTCCCAACAACGTGTAAATGTATTTAAGAAGGAACTGCAGATGCTGGAGAATTGAAGGTACACAAAAAAGCTGGAGAAACTCAGCGGGTGCAGCAGCATCTATGGAGCGAAGGAAATAGGCAACATTTCGGGCCGAAACCGAAGGGTTTCGGCCCGAAATGTTGCCTATTTCCTTCACTCCATAGATGCTGCTGCACCCGCTGAGTTTCTCCAACGTGTAAATGTAAATTGTTCCTGTTGTGTGTGTGTGTGTGTGTGTGTGTGTGTGTGTGTAGGATAGTGTTAGTGTGCGGGGATCGCTGGTCGGCGCGGACCCGGTGGGCTGAAGGGCCTGTTTCCGCTCTGTATCTCTAAACTAAACTAAACGTGTAGACCTCTGTGCTATCCGCTGACCTGCCGATGAGTCATTTAACAATGACCAGCGGATCTGCCAAAGACCGGCGCAAATTGCTGGAGTAACTCAGCGGGACAGGCAGCATTTCTGGAGAGAAGGAACAGATGACGTTTCGGGTCGAGACCCTTCTCCAGACTGACTTCAGTAGGAGGGCCTTAGAATTTGAATTCTATGCTTGTGTACAATATACGGTGATGACACCAGAACTAGACAATAGGTGCAGGAATATGCCATTCGGCCCTTCGAGCCAGCTCAGCCATTCAATGTGATCATGGCTGATCATCCACAATCAGTACCCCGTTCCTGCCTTCTCCCCATATTTGCTGACTCCACTATCTTTAAGAGCCCTATCTAGCTCTCTCTTGAAAGCATCCAGAGAACCGGCCTCCACTGAGGCAGCGAATTCCACAGACTCACAACTCTCTGTGAGAAGAAGTGTTTCCTCGTCTCCGTTCCAAATGGCTTACTCCTTATTCTTAAACTGTGTGTGGCCCCTGGTTCTGTAGTTAATCCCCCAAGTTAAAAATTATAACTGTGTCGGAAGGAAGTGCAGATGCTGGTTTACAGTGAAGATAGACACAAAATGCTGGAGTAATTCAGCGGGGCCAGGCAGCATCTGCAGAGAGATGGAACGGGTGACGTTTTGGGTGGATCTGCCAAAACGGTGCCCTGCTCCCTCATCATCGATTTGCAAACCACTCTGGTTCAGATTTACGAGACTTTGTGCTCACACAGACACAATAACATTTGCAAATCGCTGAGCTATTCCTGGCTCCCCTTGACGTCAGCTGGGGTTGCCATGGCGATCCAGGGGGGGGTTGACACACACGCCCGCTGCCACGCACACATGTGTGTCGGTCGTCAAGGGGGATGCAGTTGCCATGGCGACGGCGCATCCTCGGAGACTGGCTCAGCATGCTTCAGGTGGAACACCCACCTCCACCTCTATCCCCGCCACGGCTGAAAGAGGTGTCGGCACAAATAGGAGGCAGAGGAGTGTGCGGGCTCACTGCTCACTGACACGGAGAGCAACTAGGGTAAGTGACCGAGGTCTGAATGCTGAGGGACTCACTGTAGCTCAGTACAGCCAACACCAAGGCTCAGTGTGGGTAGGGCCACAGTCTAGGGTTCTTCTGCTGCTGGACATGTGGGGTACGGTATGGTGGAGACCCCCTTCAAAATAAGGGAAGGTATCCCATGCCAGGGGGCCCCATGATGAGTGGGGGACAGTTTTGTGGAATTTGAAAAATGTATAAAATTGTATGGAACAATTTGTATTGTCTCCCAAATTGTCGGATGAATTTTTCCACACGGTTCACTCATTGTATTATTTATTACTTGAATAAAGTCTATGTTGAGATTTAAAAAAAAGAGGTCTGTATGTCCTTACAGCACGGACATCACTCAGGCCGTCTGGGCTG
>NC_073415.1:4635258-4660258 GCF_028641065.1 Leucoraja erinaceus | reverse complement strand
CTAAAGACGTGTGGGTTTGCAGGTTAATTGGCCCTCTGTAAATTGCCCCCTAGTGAGTAGTGATCAGATGAGAAAATGTGATAACATAGAACTAGTGTGGGAACAGGTGATCGATGGTCGGCATGGACTCGGTGGGCCTAGTTAGTTGGCCAATTCGGAGGGCCATCTGACGAAGGGTCCCCACTCGAAACATCACCCATCCTTTTTCTCCAGAGATGGCTACCTGACCTTGGTTCTTGGTTTCTTGGTCCTCCAAAAATATTCCAAATGGAATTTAAACTGGAGGTGGTGGAGGGAGGGCTTAAGCCAGAAAGGGTTATTGGGAAGAAAGAGCTACTTTAAATTTAGTTGAATTGAATTGAATTTCCTTTATTGTCATTCAGACCTTACAGTCTGAACGAAATTTTGTGCCTGCAGTCATACATACAATGATACAATAATAACAACAATAAACACAAATTAACTTCCACCACAGTGAGTCCTCCAAACACCTCCTCACTGTGGTGGAGGCAAAAATCTTAGGGTTGCAGTCTCTCCCTCTTCTCCCTCTGCGCTGAGGCGATTCCCCACCGGGCAATGGTATAAACAGTCCCGCAGCTCACCGAACCCCGCGAACGGGTCGGTTCAAACACTGCGGCCCGGGGTGGTCGAAGCCGCCGCACCTCCAGTCCAGCACACGCAGCCGCCGGCCCGCGGCTGAACCCAGGACTCTGGACACCGCCGCCAGAACGTCGTCCCAGCCACCGGAGCACCGTCCCAGCCCCCGGACCGGATCGCCCTCACGTGAGTACCGTTCCTCCCTCGGGCTGGGCCACTCCGACGGGAGTGCCGTTCCTCCCTCGGGCTGGGCCACTCCAGCGGGAGTGCCGTTCCTCCCTCGGGCTGGGCCACTCCAGGGGGAGTGCCGTTCCTCCCTCGGGCTGGGCCACTCCAGCGGGAGTGCCGTTCCTCCCTCGGGCTGGGCCTTCTGGTTGCATCTGGTTGGGTAACTATAGTTGGGTGGAGATTATTCCATGCTTTAATTGTGTGTGCGGGGGAAGAACGAATTGCTGTACACATCTGTCTTTGTAGCTGGGATCACAAATTGGATCGAATTCCCTCATCTGCTCCTAGTTGGTTTGGGTTTGGTGTAGGTCTTGTAGTCTATGTCGAGCTGACCATTTAACATTTTGTAAAAACAGGTCAAACGGTGAGCTTCACGTCTGTCTGTCTTGGAGAGACCCTCTGTGTTACTCCAGCAGTTTGTGTTTAGCATCAGTTTAAACCCAGTCACTACATGCTGTACCTCTAATCTACTGTAAGCTAAGCTAATAATCGGTTGAATAAGTACGACTTGATAATAGACATCATATTTGGATTTGTTAAAGATAAATCTCATTGAACTAGTTTGCTGGAGTTTTTTTTGATGAGGTGTCAGAGATGTTTGGCAAGGGAAGTGTGGTCACCGTTCTATGTTTGGATTTCTGAGAGGTGTGCAGCAAATTGCAACACACTCGACTTGTCAACTGGAGACAAGACCATGGAGTAAAAGGGGATGTAGCAGCATTTACAGAACATCGGCACAGTTACAGGAAACTGAGTCGTACTGAAAGGTTTGGTGTTTCAACAGAAGGGAAGTGTGCGGATGAGCTTGGCAGGGGTCAGTACTGAGGCTATTTAACAAAATAAATGTGTACAGGCCTTCCCTGGGCAACAAACACCACATTTTTATGGACAACCCGATTGTTTGAGGGAATATTAACTGATTGAAAGATACAGCAAAGAAACAACTACAGTTTATTCATCTCACAACACAACTCATAGACAATAGACAATAGGTGCAGGAGTAGGCCATTCGGCCCTTCGAGCCAGCACCGCCATTCAATGTGATCATGGCTGATCATCCCCAATCAGTACCCCGTTCCTGCCTTCTCCCCATATCCCCTGACTCCGCTATTTTTAAGAGCCCTATCCAGCTCTCTCTTGAAAGCATCCAGAGAACCGGCCTCCACCTGAGGCAGAGAATTCCACAGACTCACCACTCTCTGTGAGAAAAAGTGTTTCCTCGTCTCCGTTCTGAATGGCTTACCCCTTATTCTTAAACTGTGGCCCCTGGTTTTGGACTCCCCCAACATCGGGAACATACTTCCATAAGTTTATGTGATAGGAGCAGAATTAGGCCATTCGGCCCATCATGTCTACTCTGCCATTCACTCATGGCTGATCTATCTATCTCTCCCTCTTTACCCCTTCCTCTTGCTTTCTCCCCATAACCCCTGACACCCGTAGTAATCACAAATCTATCTATCTACACATTACAAATATCCATTGACTTGGGCTCCACAGCCTTTCGAGGCAATGAATTCCACACATCCACCACCCTCTGACTAAAGAAATTCCCCCTCAGATCTTTGCAAATAGAATAAAGTTGTGGCTGCCCAATCTCTCCCTGTAGCTCAGGCCCTAGAGTCCTGGCACCTTCCTCCTAAATCTCTAAACCCGTTCCACAGGGCACCATAATGTTTGGGACAGGTACACAAAATTGCTGGAGAAACTCAGCGGGTGCAGCAGCATCTATGGAGCGAAGGAAATAGGCGACGTTTCGGGCCGAAACCCTTCTTCAGGCTGCATTTCAGGGCACCATAATGTTTGGGACAGTTGATTTTGGTAAGCCCAAGGTTTGGCTGATGTCTCTAACCGTTTTATTCTTGTTTCTCAGTCTCATAATGGCTTCTATGACTTTCATTGGCACAACTTTGGTCCCCATGTTGATCGACAACAATAAAAGTTTCCAAAGGTGATGGAAAGACTGGAGGAAAGACTAGGTGCTGAGAGCTCTCTTATACCTGCATTAAGGAGGTATTTAAACACACCCGGGCAATTATAAATGCCTGTGACGCCCTGTGTCCCAAACATTATGGTGCCCTGAAATGGGGGGACACTATGTATAAACACAGCTGTAATTTCTACATGGTGAAACCAAAATGTATCAAAATACCCTTCAATAAAATCTGACAATGTGCACTTTAAGCACATGTGATTTTTTTTTCTATTACAAATCTCAAATTGTGGAGTACAGAGGCAAATAAATAAATGACGGGTCTTTGTCCCAAACATTATGGAGGGCACTGTGAGATCATAAGTGACAGGACCGCGGGGTGGAAGATTGCAACCTTCACGTGTCGACTAATGCAATCAGCCCGACGTGGTCAAACGGAAGATCAAATAGAACAAGTTGTCCAACAACTTTAGGCTGTGCACGCCACACAAAAGCAGAAGTGATAGGAGCAGAATTAGGCCATTCGGCCCATCAAGTCTACTCCACCATTCAATCATGGCTGATCTATCTCTCCCTCCTAACTCCATTCGCCTGCCTTCTCCCCATAACCCCCCGACACCCGTACTAATCATGAATGTTCAATCTATGTTTAAGAAGGAACTGCAGATGCTGGAAAATCGAAGGTAGACAAAAACGCTGGAGAAACTCAGCGGGTGCAGCAGCATCTATGGAGCAAAGGAAATAGGCAACGTTTCGGGACGAAACGTTGCCTATTTCCTTCGCTCCATAGATGCTGCTGCACCCGCTGAGTTTCTCCAGCATTTTTGTATGCCTATCTATCTCAGCCTTAAAAACATGCTGGGCTATTCCACAAATCAATGGAAGGGTTTCGGCCCGAAACGTTGCCTATTTCCTTCGCTCCATAGATGCTGCTGCACCCGCTGAGTTTCTCCAGCAATTTTGTGTACCTTGTGTTTTTTTACTAGTTTTTTTTAGGAGATTGAGTTTGGAAGGAGTGGCCTGAACAGGTTCCCTTTCAGAGCAGCGTAGTAAACAGAAAGAGCTGAGAATGAGACGTGAGTGGGAGTGAACCAGAGAAATAGTCAGGGAGGGAGGGAGAGAGAGAGAGAGACGGGTCTAGCAATCGTGGGAGGAGTTCCTCTTACGATTGGGTAACAACAAAAAAAGTATTGCAACAGTTTAGATAACTCTGCTGACCAAACAAAAATCTGCTTTCGAGGAAGGGGGCAACTTATACTTGGAACTGAGGAGATTGGAGATACTTCCCTCGCTGGCGGGCAGAGCCATTAGCGGTGGAGGAAGGCTGCGAGCGCTCTTGTGAGTTTCCCTTTCTCTGTCTGGGCGTTGAAATCAGGGGCTGGGAGAATGATTCAACGTGGAGCAGGGAGAAACCAAGTCGAAATTAACCTCGGAGTAAGCTTGGGATTTTAAATGGGTTATATTTAGGTGTGGGGGAGGCGATTTTAAATTGGATTGAAGGCGTGTGGAGGGTTCTAACACGGGTTGAGTGCTGGGGATATGGTGGGGCGGTCAGGTCAGGGCTGGAGAAAAGCCGCAGTCAGCATCAGTTACAAGTGGCCGCGGGTTCGAACCCCGCTCCCGGTGCAGTAGTCGCTGCCACCGGCTCATACACACACCACTCCTAGTAGTTCAACAGCTAACGACTGGAATCTGCTGGGATTCTTAATGTAAATTAAAATAGGAATTACATCAATCATCCGGAGTGAAAATCAAAATGAAAATCAAAATTAGATTAAATTTAACACACACATAAATATCAGAATCAGATGTTATATACATAATAGTACATACATATAAATATTGTACTGTATTAGGGTAGGTAGATTAATGGATATTATACAGTAATGGGACATTTGTTAGAGTGAATATTAGAATGTTAGAGTAATTCACACAAATACATTAAGACAGTTTTAATCTTAATTTATTTTTAAATTCTTAATTTTAATCTTAGACGATCGTTCACATTAACCCTTGTTAATTATCTTTTGGTCTAATTCACTGTGACATTAGTTGTGCCTGATATGTAATTAACATTTTTAATAATTTTAAAAACAGGAAGTGCTGGAAACACTGCAAATCAGGCAGTTTTTTTTCCCCAGAAGTTTGAAAGCACCTATCATTAGATTTAAGGACAGCTTTTCCTGCTAAAGAAAACTTTTTATTTTCTGAGGATGTATTCTCAATCTTCCAATCTACCGTGCTTGCACTTTTTTTACTTGCAATTTCTCTGTAGCTGTAACGGCATTCTGTGGTCTGAATAAGGGTCTCGACACGGAACGTCACCTATTCCTTCTCTCCAGAGATGCTGCCTGTCTCGCTGAGTGTAATAGGAAACGAAGAGTAGGAATAAACGGGGCCCTTTCAGAATGGCAGGCAGTGGCAAGTGGGGTACCGCAAGGCTCGGTGCTGGGACTGCAACTATTTACAATATATATTAATGATTGAGATGATGGAATTAAAAGGAACACTAGCCAATTTGCAGATGAAGCTGGGTGGCAGTGTGAACTGCGAAGAGGATGCTAGGAGGTTGCAGGGTGATTTGGACAGGTTGGGTGAGTGTGCAGATGCATGGCAGATGCAATATAATGTAGATAAATGTGAGGTTATCCTCTTTGGCAGCAAGAACAAGGAGGGAGATTATTATCTCAATTGTGTCAATTTGGAAAAGGGGAAGTGCAACGAGACCTGGGTGGCCTTGTACACCAGTCACTGTAAGTAAACATGCAGGTACAGCAGGCAGTGAAGAAAGCTAATGGCATGTTGGCCTTCATAATGAGAGGATTTGAGTTTAGGAGAAAGAGGTCCTTCTGCCCTGGTGAGACCACATCTGGACTATTGTGTGCGTTTTGGTCTCCTAATTTGAGAAAGAACATCCTTGCTATTGAGGCAGTGCAGCGTAGGTTCACAAGGTTAATCCTCGGGATGGCGGGACTGTCATATGAGGAAATATTGTAAAGACTGGGCTTGTATTCACTGCAGTTTAGAAGGATGAGAGGCAATCTTATAGAAGGACTGGACAAGCTAGATGCAGGAAAAATGTTCCCAATGTTGGGAGAGTCCAGAACCAGGGGCCACACAGTCTAAGAATCAAGGGGAGGTCATTTAAAACTGAGATGAGAAAAAACTTTTTCACTCAGTGAGAGTTGTGAATTTGTGGAATTCTCTGCCACAGAGGGAAGTGGAGGCCAATTCACTGGATGAATGTAAGAGAGAGTTAGATAGAGCTCTTGGGGCTAGCAGAATCAAGGGGTATGGGGAGAAGGCAGGCACGGGTTACTGATTGTGGATGATCAGCCATGATCACAATGAATGGTGGTGCTAGCTCGAAGGGCCGAATGGCCTCCTCCTGCACCTATGTTTCGGGTTGGGACCCTTCTTCAGATTTTATTATTGTCTTGTGTACCGGTGAACTGTGAAAATCTTTGATGTGCATGTTATCCAATCAAACCAAATAACACTATACATCTATACAAACAAGTCGAACTCAAGTACAACAGGCAGAGCAAAGAGGAAGGCACAGAGTGCTGAATATAGTTCTCAGCATTGAAGTTCCAGAGACAAAGTCCAATGTCTGCAATGGGGTAGAGGTGAATCAGACAGTGCCGTAGCTTATGGGAGAAACCTAATAACAGAGGGGAAGAAGCTGTTTTGCCCGAAACGTTGCCTATTTCCTTCGCTCCATAAATGCTGCTGCACCCGCTGAGTTGGGAGCGGGGAGCAGAAGGAATGACTGGGGCGGGACAAGTCCTTGATTATGTTGGCTGCTTTACCGAGGCAGCGTGAAGTGTAGATGGAGTCAATGGTGGGCACACAAAAATGCTGGAGAAACTCAGCGGGTGCAGCAGCATCTATGGAGCAAAGGAGATAGGTAACGTTTTTTGGGCCGAAACCCTTCTTCAGATTCAGATTCAATTTAATTGTCATTGTCAGTGTACAGTACAGAGACAACGAAATGCATTAGACAACAAAATGCATTCAGACTGATCAATGGTGGGGAGTGGGGAGTGTGGTCTGTGTGGTGCACTGGGCTGCATCCACAATCAATGTTGTAATAAATGATTTTCCCATTTGTTGTTGCAACAGGTCGTCTGTTCCTGGTTGAGCCCTGTAGCGGAGGCAAGAGGTTTGGTCAGTGGAGGCCAATTCACTGGTCAATTTGGTCAGTTGGGATGGACATTTCAGCCACTAAGCCGTGCCTGGAGGGAGGAAGAGGACGAGGACGGAGGGACGATGGCGCCCCCTCTCCTCGCCCACTGGAGGCGGGCACCCCAGGGATGTCCTTCACGGAGGAAGCAGTGTCCCTGCTCACTACCAACAGCCTGCTGGCCAGGTCCCTGCTGGGCACCATGCCGGCCAAACCCACAGACGCCATCGCTGCCGCCAACCGCAGGAAGCGTGAGTTCACCCCGGATGAGAAGAAGGACAGCAGCTACTGGGACAAGCGCAAGAAGAACAACGAGGCGGCCAAGAGGTCCCGGGAGAAACGGCGCGTCAACGACATGGTCCTGGAACGGAGAGTGATCGGCCTGCTGGAGGAGAACGGGAGGCTGAAGGCCGAACTCTTGGCCCTCAAGTTCAGGTTTGGCCTCATCAAGGACCCCACGGAGATGATGGCACCCCCCCTCTGCTGCATGACCGACATCCGCTCGCCCTTCCAGCCCGGGCCCGAGGCGGGCTACGTCACACGCTGCAAGGTCTTCCCCGCACACGGCCAGCCGTTGGCGAGCAGCCTTGGGGTGGAGCAACAGGAGTCCGCCGTTGTATCCGAGGACTCGGGCATCTCCACCCCCGGAAGCTCCAACGTGGGAAGCCCAGTCTTCTTCGAGGACCACCTGAGTGACCAGGGCAAGTTCTCCCCCAGCCGGGACTACCACCTGGAGGGTCCGCTCTCCTCCCACAGCGACGGAGAGGCTGACCTGGGTAGAGGGGGAGAGAATGTGAAGCCCACCAGGTCCCAGGAGCTGATGGAGTTGGTTCGCTGTCTGCCCCATAAGCTGCGGTTTAAGATGGGGGCCGGGGTGGAGGAGATGTTTCAGACGTCAGTGGGCAACAGAACTGTCTGTGAACAACAGGGACGGGAGCAAGGGCCAGGCTATTGCACCAACTCCTCCACGCCTCACCTCCCTGCCTCCAGTTTGGTCTCGCCTGCCTGGAAGCCCCATGGCGGGTTCCCATCAGACGAGAGCAGAGCACCCATCAACAACAGGTACCATCAGGAAGCTGCACAGGCCAAAACCCCCCATGCACCCTCAGACCACACAAACACCTCTCCAAAGGTTGACTCCTCATTCAGGTCCGAAAACAATGTCCTCAGGAACCAGCTTGCCTCACTCTCCGCAGAAGTCGAACAACTCAAGAAGATCTTTTCCCAACAAAGATGCACTGGTTCCAATTAATCCATTTCAACATTTGTAACTCATGTAAATGTGTTCGGCTCCCTGCTCACTGGTTAAATTATTCGGATAAAACTGAGGTCGTGCAAATATTTATTGTGACTGGATTTCAAATGTGTATAAATATATTTTTACTTTATTTTCGAATCACTCATTGGTGTCGTAATCAATTCTTTCGAACCGTTTAGTAATTCGTTTAGTTTAGTTTAGTGATACAGCGTGGAAACGGGCCCTTCAGCCCATCCATGCCGACCATCGATCACCCGTTCACACTAGTTCCATGTTATCCCACTTTCTCATCCACTCCCGACACACTAGGGGGGCAATTTACAGAGGGACAATTAACCTACAAACCCGCACGTACCAGACTGATTCCTGGAATGTCAGGACTTTCATATGAAGAAAGACTGGATAGACTCGGCTTGTACTCGCTAGAATTTAGAAGATTGAGGGGGGATCTTTTAGAAACTTACAAAATTCTTAAGGGGTTGGACAGGCTAGATGCAGGAAGATTGTTCCCGATGTTGGGGAAGTCCAGAACAAGGGGTCACACACAGTTTATGGATAAGGGGGAAATCTTTTAGGACCAAGATGAGAAAAACATTTTTCACACAGAGAGTGGTGAATCTGTGGAATTCTCTGCCGCAGAAGGTAGTTGAGGCCACAGTTCATTGGCTATATTTAAGAGGGAGTTAGAAGTGGCCCTTGTGGCTAAAGGGATCAGGGGTTATGGAGAGAAGGCAGGTACAGGATCCTGAGTTGGATGATCAGCCATGATCATATTGAATGGCGGTGCAGGCTCGAAGGGCCGAATGGCCTACTCCTGCACCTAATTTCTATGTTTCTATGTTTAACTCTACCGCTGCGACCCGTAGACCCTTCTTCTCAACATAGCTTTGGTGCACGTGAAATAAAAGTCTGTTTAGCAGAGCATGGGTTAACAATGATATAACACTGGTCTGCTCAACAAGGTGAGGGTTAAAGCCATTTCAAACAGCAATCACAACAAAGTTACATTTTCATATTGAAACACACAAGGAAAAATTACAAGGACAAAAACATTATATTTGGGAAAAATCCAATACCTCCGAGAGTAGAATAAGTCACTTAGACATAAGATACAAACTGCTGGAGCACATTCAGAAAAAACATGGATAGGTGACGTTTCGGGTCAAGACCCTCCTTCAAACAGATTATAGGAGGAGGGAAAAAGCTGGGGATGGGACATAGCCTGGCAAGCGATAGGTGGATACGGGTGAGGGAGGTGGTGGGGGGATGGACAGATGGGTGGACAAAGGCTCGAGATGAAAAGATAAAAGTCCGTCAGATGAGTTGGGAGGAGGGATGAAATGTGAGGCTGGAGGAAGGAATAGAGGTGGAAGAGAACAGGGGGAAGGGGAACGGTGGGCGGGATTGTGAGAGAAATGGGTGTGCATCCAGATAGGGAACAGGGAACAGAGGTGGGGAAAGGGAGGGAGTGGGTATGGAGGGTTGTAGGTTAATAACAGCTGTATGGAGGACAGATGTGTGGTGCATCTGTCACCGTGCCTGTCGGAAACCAGCACCACTACATCGCTAATGTTTCCAACAATGATAATAATACTTCAAATTGGGGAATTCAGTGTTGATATCATTGGGTTATTCGTGTAATCCATTTAGATTTTCCACAATTTGCACATATTCTATAAGGTGCGTTTCTCGGGTCCTATAGACCTGCATCATGACATCCTGACTTTAATGTCCTGACCGATGAAGACATGGATACCGAACTATTTCTTGTCCACTTGTGTGGGCACATTCAGGGGGTTCCTACTTTTATAATTCATTCCATAATTCATGCAGATTTGCAGGTTAACTGGCCTCTATAAGTTGTCCCTAGTGTGTAGGGTAGATTGTGTACAGGTGATCGTTGGCCAGCATGGGCTGGATGGGCTAGATGGGCTGAAGGTCCCATTTCCACGCTGTATCTCTAAACTAAAACTCAACTAAGAGTTCAAGAGAGTTTATTGTCATGTGTCCCTGTATAGGACAATGACATTCCTGCTTTGCTTCAGCACAACAGAACATAGTAGGCATGAATACAGAACAGATCAGTGTGTCCATACACCATTGTATAAATATATACACACATGAATAAATAAACTGATAAAAAGTGCAAATAAACAGATAATGGGCTATTAATGTTCAGAGTTTTGTCCGAGCTGAGTTTAATAACCTGATGGCTGTGGGGAAGTAGCTATTCCTGAACCTGGTCGTTGCAGTCTTCAGGCTCCTGTACATTCTACCTGAAGGTAGCAGGGAGATGAGTGTGTGGGCAGGATGGTGTGGGTCTTTGATGATGCTGCCAGCCTTTTTGAGGCAGCGACTGCGATAGATCCCCTCGATGGAAGGGAGGTCAGAGCCGATGATGGACTGGGCAGTGTTTACTACTTTTTGTAGGCCTTTCCGCTCCAGGGCGCTCAAGTTGCCGAACCAAGCCACGATGCAACCGGTCAGCATGCTCTCTACTGTGCACCTGTAGAAGTTAGAGAGAGTCCTCCTTGACAAACCTGACTCTCCGTAATCATCTCAGGAAGTAGAGGCGCTGATGAGCTTTCTTAATAATTGCATCAGTGTTCTCGGACCAGGAAAGATCTTCAGAGATATTCACGATGATATGGGAGCAGAATTAGGCCATTCGGCCCATCTATTCTGCTCTGCCATTTGATCAGCCCATTCTCCTGCCCCCTTTCTTGTATGGGTCTGGGATTTGCACCCCAACATCTCTCTGTACATAACTGGATAGTAAGCGGGAACAGGGTGAATTAGCTCAATGGGACTCTGGCATGTATCTATGGCCAGTACCTCACTTCACCAGAAGAGGGAGCCCACAGCCCACACATCAGCCAGCAGTGACTACAGTCTTTCCAAAGCTGATCTTCTCTCCAGAGATGCTGCCTGTCCCACAGAGTTACTCCAGCATTTTGTGTCTATCTTCGGTGTAAACCAGCATCTGCAGTTCCCTCCAACACAAACTGCTTTTCTTCTTCTATGCTGAGCAAACATTACGAAATGTACAAAACCTTGTTTCACGGACTGTAATATTTACCTGGGGTATTCTAGTGATGACTTCGTTGAAAACACACTTCAGAACTGGGGCAGTCTTTAAAGGATTCAAGAAGGAACTGGGTCTGAAGAAGGGTTACGGCCCGAAACGTCGCCTATTTTCTTCGCTCCATAGATGCTGCTGCACCCGCTGAGTTTCTCCAGCAATTTTGTGTACCTTCAATCTTTAAAGGAGATGTGCAGGGCATTTGTTAAAGTTGGACAGAGTTCAGAGACTCTGTCAGAGACGGAGCTCATAAGATATGAACAGAATTTGGACCATAGGGTCTACTCTGCCATTCAATCATGGCTGATCTATCTTTCCCTCTCAACCCCATTCTCCTGCCTTCTCCCCATAACCCCTGACACCCGTACTAATCAAGAATCTGTCAATCTCCAATATCCATTGACTTGGACTCCACAGCAGTCTGTGGCAATGAATTCTACAGATTCACCACCCTCTGACTAAAGAAATTCCTCCTCATCTCCTTCCCAAAGGTACATCCTTTTATTCAGAGTCTGTGGCCTCTGGTTCTAGACTCTCCCACTAGTGGAAACATCCTCTCCACATCCACTCTATCCAAGCCTTTCACTATTCTGTGTGTTTCAATGAGGTCCCCCCTCAGTCTTCTAAACGGCAGCGAGTGCAGGCCCAGTGCAGTCAAACGCTCTTCATGTGTTAACCCACTCATTCCTGGGATCATTCACATAAACCTCCTCTGGACCCTCTCCAGAACCAGCACATCTTTCCTCAGAGGGGTGGCACTAAAGTAATTCTTTAGCCAAAGGCTGGTGAATTGTAAATTGTCCCTGGAGTCTGTGGGATAGTGTTAGCGTGCAGGGGTCGCTGGTAGGTACGGACTTGGTGCTGTATCTATAAACTAAACTAAACTCATTTAAACTAAACAGAGGCGGATTGAGCAGAGCTGATATGGATTTAACTCATACCCTACTGACACTAGTCCACCCTACATTATATCAGCTGTTGAAGTAGTGGAACCAGTATCTTTAATAAGGAATTCTGAAATAGTTAGGTATTTAGATTTTCATGAAGGAACTGCAGATGCTGGAAAATCGAAGGTAGACAAAAGTGCTGGAGGAACTCAACGGGTGCAGCAGCATCTATGGAGCGAAGGAAATAGGCAACGTTTCGGGCCGAAACCCTTCTTCAGGTATTTAAGATGAATAATGTTTTACTTTGCATTGTGGTGGTGGGTTTGTATGTATTATTTTGTATTGTACATATCATTTATGTAAATGATTGATTCAAATTAACTTTGTTAAACAAAAAAGTAGTGGAATCAGAACAGTTTGCATTGCAAGTGGATTCAGGCTCTGATCAAACTAGTAATAGCCACCACTCACTGAAACGCACTATAGTCAAGTCAAGTCAAGTCAAGTCAAGTTTATTTGTCACATACACATACGAGATGTGCAGTGAAATGAAAGTGGCAATGCTCGCGGAACAACAAAACAACCAAACAAATTATAAACACAATCATAACACACATATTATTTTACATAATAAATAATAGAAGGAAAAACGTTCTGTACAGTTAGTCCCTGGTGAGAAAGGCGTTTACAGTCCGAATTGTCTCTGGGAAGAAACTCCTTCTCAACCTCTCCGTTCTCACTGCGTGGCAACGGAGGCGTTTGCCTGACCGTAGCGGCTGGAACAGTCCGTTGCAGGGGTGGAAGAGGTCTCTCATGATTTTGTTTGCTCTGGAGTTGCACCTCCTGTTGTATAGTTCCTGCAGGGGGGTGAGTGACCAGTGTCTGCAGCTGCCTATTTCTACCTACATATACAATGATACTCCCTCTCTCTGTTATAACGGACAACCAGCAATAACAGACACCACTGTAGCCCGTTATAACGAGGGTTTGTTGTATGGAAACAAGGAACTGCTGGTTTACCCGAAAATAAAACACAAAGTGCTGGAGTAATTCAGTGGGTCAGGCAGCAACCATGGCGAACATGGACAGGCCAGGACCCTCTTTTTAAAAATATACACTTCTCATTTGTGGGATAGGATTGCTCGTGGAATGGCCAGCACTTGCTTCCTCAGTGTTTTATGGGATTGCAAGGAAGCATAAGGCCGCAGTCCAAGAGACTTTGGGACCCAAGCCCATAGCTCATGAAGGTGGGAATACAAATGGATGAAAGTATACGGTACGTTTCCCTTCATCAATCAAGGGCATTGTGCATAAGAGTCAGGGAATCAAACTGCAGCTTTGTAGGCCTTTGGTTGTGTGCAGTTCTGGTCGTTCCCATTATAAGAAGGATGAGGAGGCTTTAGAGAGGGTGGAGAAGGGGTTTACCAGAATGCTGCCTGCATTAGAGGGTGTTAAGGGCCTGTGCCACTTAGACTATGTTTAGGCGACTGTCATAGTCGTAGCAGGTCGCTGAAAAACCGGCAACTGGACCCCCCCCCCTTCGATATAACATTTGACATACAATCATTACTTTAACAACAAAAGAAAACAAAGTCATCACCAGCGACAACCTACGTGAACCTGGCAACAACTACGTCAGGAGAAGTCAAGCTAAGCTCATTGGCATCAAACCCACTGTTGCCGACTGTCTCTGAAAATGTTTCAACTTGGTGAAAATCCAGCGGTGACCAGAAAGACACTACGATTCTTTGGGCGACTGAGGAGACGACTCACGATCGTACAGACTCACAGATCGACCATGTGGGGACAGTCGCCTAAAAAATCGCCTAAGTGGGACGGGGGCTTAAGCTCTTTGGGCAAACTTGGAATTTGGGGAATTTTCTTTGGAGAATTGAAAAATGGAGGGGAGACCAGATAGACGTATATAAAATGATGAGAGGCATAGATAGGGTAGACACTCAGAACCTTCTCCGCAGAGTGGAAATGTCAAAGACTAGAGGACTAAAGTCAGAGGGGGAAAGTTTAAAGGAGATGAGCAGAGCAAGTATTTTTACACAGGGAGTGGTGAGTGCCTGGGGTGGTGTTGTGCAGATACAAGAATGGATTGTAGAGACTTTTAGACAGGTGCATAATACCCCTGTCCCACTTAGGAAACCTGAACGGAAACCTCTGGAGACTTTGCGCCCCACCCAAGGTTTCCGTGCGGTTCCTGGAGGTTTTTGTCAGTCTCCCTACCTGCTTCCACTACCTGCAACCTCCGGCAACCACCTGCAACCTCCGGGAACCGCACGGAACCCTTGGGTGGGGCTCAAAGTCTCCAGAGGTTTGCGTTCAGGTTTCCTAAGTGGGACAGGGGCATAAGAATGCAGCACGCTGTTCTTTTGGTTTTAGATTTTAGTTTTTAGTTTGGAGATGCAGCGTGGAAACAGGCCCTTCGGCCCATCTGATCTGACCAGCGATCCCCGCACACTATCCTACACACTAGGGACAATTTACAATGTTACTAAGACATTTAGCCTGCATACCTGGACGATTTGGGGATGTGGGAAGAAACTGGAGACCCCAGAGTATACCCACGTGGTCACAGGGAGAAGGGTCTGTTTGACTCTGTGACTCTGATGCCAAATGTAGCCTTACCAAAGCCCCAGAATAAAGACTGGAGCATCTCCTGGTTGCTAGTCAATGTATTCTCCTCCACATAAATTGTTATATGGTTATATGGTTATTTGTTTCCTTAACGTACTGATCCAGGAAGACATTGTATACATTCCATAAATTCATCTTTCACATCATTACAACAAATTGGATTTCATCCCACCTATATATATGTGTGTGGGAGTGACTCTGGTGGATGTTCATTTAAAAAATGTATTTTGTGTGTGTCTTGTTGCTTTTTATTGATAAGACCATACGGTGAATCAAATTCCTCGTACGTTGCAAAACGTACTTGGATAATAGAGTGGTGAATCTCTGGAACTCTCTGCCACAGAGGGTGGTTGAGGCCACAGTTCATTGGTTATATTTAAGAGGGAGTTAGATGTGGCCCTTGTCGCCAAGGGGATCAGAGGGTATGGAGAGAAGGCAGGTACGGGATACTGAGTTGGATGATCAGCCATAATCATATTGAATGGCGGTGCAGGCTCGAAGGGCCGAATGGCCTACTCCTGCACCTAATTTCTATGTTTCTATGTTTCTAATATAGTACTATTATGATATGATTAGTTTAGAGATACAGATACACAGCGCAGAAACAGGCCCTTCTGCCCACCGGGTCCACACCGACCAGCGATCCCCGCACATTAACACTATCCTACACACACTAGGGACATTTTTTTTTCATTTATACCAAAACCAATTAACCTACAAGCCTGTACGTCCTTGGAATGTGGGAGGAAACCGAAGAAATCGGAGAAATCCCACGCAAAGAACGTGCAAACTCCGTACAGACAGCGCCCGCAGTCGGGTTTGAACCCGGGTCTCCAGCGCTGCAGGCAGCAACTCTACCGCTGTGCCACCGTGACCGTAATTATGATTATGTTATGTGTGTCAAAGTCTTCCGCGATCTATTACGTATTCAACATGTCTAATTTCCCGATATATGCCTCACCCAATATCACAACCATTGTTTCACCATCTATAAATAGTTCTTATTGCTGTTTTCTTGCCCTTTGTTATATCTTAGCTTGACCCAGATCGATCTCATTCTACTTCCTATTATACAACATAGAAACATAGAAACATAGAAACATAGAAACATAGAAATTAGGTGCAGGAGTAGGCCATTCGGCCCTTCGAGCCTGCACCGCCATTCAATATGATCATGGCTGATCATCCAACTCAGGATCCTGTACCTGCCTTCTCTCCATACCCCCTGATCCCCTTAGCCAGAAGGGCCACATCTAACTCCCTCTTAAATATAGCCAATGAACTGTGGCCTCAACTACCCTCTGTGGCAGAGAATTCCACAGATTCACCACTCTCTGTGTGAAAAAAGTTCTTCTCATCTCGGTTTTAAAGGATTTCCCTCCTTAAACTGTGACCTCTTGTCCTGGACTTCCCCAACATCGGGAACAATCTTCCTGCATCTAGCATGTCCAACCCCTTAAGAATTTTGTAAGTTTCTATAAGATCCCCTCTCAATCTCCTAAATTCTAGAGAGTATAAACCAAGTCTATCCAGTCTTTCTTCATAAGACAGTCCTGACATCCCAACGAACATTCTCACAACTGATCAGAACTTCTTCCATATCACTAGAGTTACATCTGTTGGCGGCTCGGTGGCGCAGCGGTAGAGTTGCTGCTTTACAATGCTCACAGCGCCAGGGACCTCGGTTCAATCCCAACTCCGGGTGCTTGTCTGTACGGAGTTTGCACGTTCTCCCCGTGACCTCCGAGATCTACCAGACTTGTTTCCTGCCACACTTCAACGACGTGCAGTTTTGTAGGTTAATTGGTTTGGTAAATTGTCCCTAGTGTGTGTAGGATAGTGTATGTTTGCAGGGATCACAGATCGGGGTGGGCTGGGTTGGTAGCAAACTATCCTTAAACTAAAAAACAATGTTACATTTCCAAGTAATACTTATTATCTGATGAAGTGAGGCCTGTACATTTGGACTATTGTGTTTAGTTTTGGTGGGGTGTTGGTAAGCTGGATAGGGTGCAGAGCAGATTTACAAGGATGTTGCCAGGACTTGAGGGACTGAGCTACGGGGAGAGGCTGGGCAGGCTAGGGATTTATTCCGTTGAGCGTATAAGGTTGAGGGGTGATCTCTTAGGGTGTATAAAATCATGAGAGAAATAGAGGCACAGCGGTAGAGTTGCTGACTTATAGCCCTGGTGACCCGTGTTCGATCCTGACCACGGGTGCTGTCTATACAGAGTCTATACCTTCTTCCCCGTGACCTGCGTGCATTTACTCCCAGATCTTCAGTTTCCTCCCACACTCCACAGACGTACAGGTTTGCTGGTTAGTTGGCTTGGTATAAATGTTCCAAAATAAATTGTCCCTAATGTGTATAGGATAGTAGAACTGTGCGGGGATTGTTGGTCAGGGTGGACAAGATGGGCCGAAGGGCCTGTTTCCGTGTATTATCTCTAAACCGAATAGATAGGGTGAATGTACAGAGTATTTTAGCCAGAATAGGGGAATAATGAAACAGAGGAAAATGTTTGGGACAAAGACCCATCATTTATTTATTTACAAGTTGAGATTTGTAATAGAAAAAAAATCACATATGGTTAAAGTGCATAAAAGACACGCTCAGTTGGGTTCAGATCTGGTGATCCATTTGGCCGCTCAGGCATTGACCAGTTTGTAGCTTTGATTTAGATTCTTGATTAGTGCGGGTGTCGGGGACTGTGGGGAGAGAAGGCACGTGAATGGGGTTAGGAGGGAGAGATAGATCAGCCGGAAACGGATAGGAGATGGAAGGGGAGGAGGAGTGGTTGAAGGGGAGGGGGTGGAAGGGGAGGGGGCAGAGATGAGAGAGGGGATGGAAGGGGAGGGGTGGGAAGGGGAGGAGGGGTGGAAGGGGATGGGGTGGAGGGGGGAGGAGATGGGTGGAAGGGGAGGGGGTGTGGAAAGGGGAGGGGGTGGAAGGGGAGGAGGGTGGAAAAGGGGAGGGGGTGGAAGGGGAAGGGGAGGGGTGGAGGGGAGGGGTGGAAGGGGAGGGGTGGAAGGGGAGGGAGGAGGTGGGTGGAAGGGGAGGGGGTGGAAAAAATAGGGGGGTGGAAGGGGAGGGGGTGGAGAAGAAGAGGGGGAGGGGGAAGAAAGGGGAAGGGGGGGGGAAGGGGAGGAGGGGTGGAAGGGGAGGAGGTGGGAAGGGGAGGGGTGGAAAGGGGAGGAGGGAAAGGGTGGAAGGGGAGGGGGTGGAGAGGGGAAGGGGAGGGGGTGGAAATGGGGAGGGGGGGTGTAAGTGGAGGGGGTGGAAGGGGAGGGGTGGCAGGGGAGGGGGAAGGGGAAGGGGAAGGGGGAGGGGGGTGTAAGTGGAGGGGGGGGGGAAGGGGAGGGGGGGAAGGTGGGTAGGATGGGTGTGGAGGATGGGAGTAAATGAATTGGAGGTGGGGGGGGGGGGTGGGGTGGATGGGACGTAGGGGGCTGTAGGGGGGCGGGGTTTGGATGGGAGGGGGTGGGGAGGCGGAGTTGGAGGGGGAGGGTGGGTGTGAAAGGACAAGGGGCTGGAGGAACGAGCCCGAAGAGTTGGGGCTTGTTTCCCACCAGGGTCCCAGGATTTCGGTTCCAAAAGTTCTCTCATTCGGGGTGTGGGGAAACACCTGTGAGCTAGGAGGGGTAGTATTGTCATGTTGTCCCAGATAGAAGGTTTCGGCCCCGAAACGTTGCCTAAATTTCCTTCGAGCCAATAGGATGCTGGGTGCACCCGCTGAGTTTCTCCAGCATTTTTGTCTACTGAGAACAATGAAATTTCTTACCTGCAGCAGCACAACACAATATGTAAAGAAAGGGTAGAAGAGAGGGGAAAACAAGTTTCAGTGGGATGGTGTGTGTTGGGGGTGTATATATACAATGTACTCAAAACAATCAATTATGGGGCAATAATATTAATAGGGTTGGAATTCACAGGGGAGAGAGAGAAAAGAAAGGGTGGGGGGAGGTGAAAGGGGGGGGGGGGGATGGGGAGGGGAGGGAGGGGAAGGGGGAGGTGAAGGGGAGGGGAGGGAGGGGGAGGTGAGGGGAGGTGAGGGTAGGGTGAGGGGAGGTGAGGGGGAGGGGAGGGGGAAAGAGGAGGGAGGTGAGTGGGAGGAGGTGGGGGAGGAGTGGAGGGAAAGGAGGGGAGAGGAGGGGAGGGAGGGGAGGGGAGGAGGGGGGGCAGGGGAGTGACGGTGAGGTGCTGGGGAAGGGGAGGGGAGGACGAGGTGAGGTTGAGGAGGGGAGTCAGGGGAGGGGGAGGAGGGGGGGGGCGGGGAAGGAAAGGGAGGTGAGGGGAGGGGATGGGTGAGCGGGAAGGGGAAGTTTGGGGGCGAGGTGGAGGGAAGGAAGGGGAGGGGGAATAGAGGGCGGTCTAGGGGTGGAGGGGAGGTGAGGGGAGAGGTGAGGGGGGCAGGGGAGGGATACAGAGGGGGGAGGGGAGAGAGGAGGGGGGGAGGGAGGGGAGGATGGGTGGGAGGGGGAGGGGAAGGAGGGGAGGGGAGGTGGCGGAGGGGGGGAGGGGAGGGAGGGGAAGGGGAGAGGTGAGGGGGGAGGGGAGGTGTAGGGGGTAGGGTGAGGGAAGGGGGAGGGGAGGTCCGAGGGGAGGGGAGTGAGGGGGGAGGCGAGGGGGAGGGGAGGGGTGAGGGGAGGGTGATGGGTGAGTTGAGCGGGGTGGAGGGGAGGGGGGGGGGGGGGGGTGGAGGGGAGGTTGGGGGGAGGGAGCGGCGAAGGTGGGTAGGGGGAGGAGGGGAGGGCGGTGGGGGGGGGGATTGGAGGGGAGATGGGAGGGGAAGGGATTGGGGGGGGGCGGTCGTGGGGGGAGGGGGAAGAGGGGGGGGAGGGAGGGTCGTGGGGGGGTGGGGGTGATATGTGGGGAGAGAGATAGAGAAGGTGAGGGGAGGGGGAGGAGGGGGGGTTGGGGGGGGGGAGGGGAGGGGGCCTGCGTTTCGATATAGTATAAGGATAAGCTAGAATATTCCGTTGATCGCTATTCTAGGGAATGAGATAACTACGCCAGATCGTATCCCACGTTCGCCCTTTGTCTGGGGTGTGCCTGGGTGTGTGAGAATAGAGAACGAGAGCAATGAAATCTAAAATCCACTGTTAGAACCAGCTCTGCATATGCTATTATATACATACATTTTTCGCTGCAGATCTGAATATATTGGTACTCTATCTCGCGTGTATACTGTCTCAATTGTAGACAGAAATCCTCTCCCTCCTCTCTCTCCCTCCTCTCCTCCTCTCTCTCTCCCCTCTCTCTCCCTCCATCCCTCTCTCTATCTCCATCTCCCTCCTTCCCTTCCTATCTCCATTTTCCCTCTCTTCTCCCTCTCCTCTTCCTCCCCACCTCTTCTCTCCCTTTTCCTCTCTCCCTCCCCCCTCTTCTCTCTCCTTCTCCCTCTCCTCCCTCCATCTCCCTCTCCCTCCATCTCCCTCCTCTCCCTCTCACCCCCTCTCTCCCTCTCACCCTCTCCTCCCTCCCTCTCCCTCTTCCTCCTCTCCTCCCCTCTCTCTCCTCCCTCACTTCTCTCTCCTCTCCTCTCCTCTACCTCCCTTCTCCCTCCCTCCCCTCCCTCTCTCTCTCTCCCTCCATCCCTCTCTATCTCTCTCTCCCTCTCACTTCCTCCCCCTCCTCCCTCCTCCTCCCCCTGGTATTTTAGCTGCTTGCCTGAGCTCTTGCTTCTGATAGATAGATAGAGAGAGAGATAGAAAGAGGGAGGGGGGAAGAGAGAGAGAGGGAGAGAGAGAGAGAGATCGGCTGAAACGTGACTAGGCGGTTAAGTGGGTGTTATGCAACGAGCGACCTACTAACACATATCCTCACTATTCCTGGCAATGAGGGGAGGATGCGAGATGACAACAACACGGCAGCGCCCAGATGACAGGCACAGAAGGTGAGCTCCACTGCCCACAGCCAGGGCCAACAGCAAGGCAGCCACCTCTACCAATATTCACACAGGCGTGTATCTACTGCACTGACACAGCAGCAGCAGCAGCGGTGCACAACGTGGATGCTTTGTGCAAATTCTTATCAGAAGGTAGTGTCAAATCTCAATGTTATACATTCTCTCTCTCTCCCCCCCCCCCCCTTCTCCCCCTTCTCTCTACCCCCTCACTTTTCTCTCCCCTCTCTATCTCCCCCCTCCTTCTTCTCTCTCTCCCCTCACATCTCTCTCCCCCCATCCCCACTCTCACTATACCTCTCTCTCTATCTCCCCCTCCCCTCCCCCTTCTCTAACTCGCTTCCCCCTCTCCCCTCAATCTCCCACCCTCTCAATCTTAATCTCCCCCCTCTACCCTCCTCTCTCCTCTCCTCTCTCTCTCCTCTTCTCTCCTTTCCTCTCACCCCCTTACCCCCACCCCTCACTCCCGTGTCAGGTTTGGCATAGTGTGTGTGTCCTACCTGTTCCTCTCCCGCGGGTAACCGTGGTGTCAGTACTGTACATACACGTGTGTGTGTGGCTGTGTGTGTGTGTGTGTGTGTGGGTGTGTGTGTGTGTGTGTGTGTATGGCTGTGTGTGTGTTTGTGTGTGTGTGTGTGTGTGTGTGTGTGTGTGTGTGTATGTGTGTGTGTGTGTGTGTGTGTATGTGTGTGTGTGTGTGAGTGTGTGTGTGTATGTGTGTGTGTGTGTGTATGTGTGTGTGTGTGTGTGTGTTTGTGTATGACTGTGTGTGTGTGTGTCAGTGTGTGTGTGTGTGTGAGTGTGTGAGTGTGTGTGTGAGTGTGTGTGTAGGGTACAGCGGGAAATGTACAAATGCCACTATTTCCAGAATACACTTCCACACATACACAGTGAGACCCAGACTACTACTAAAAATAACCCTCCTATAATAATGTAATTCAAATTCAATGTTGCCAATTTGCAAAAATTGTTATGAAACACAATGAAACACATGCTCCCAATCTGAGGTCCAGGACTAATAAGGCGATATATATTTTTACTGATTGCAGGCATCTTGCTCATTCTATTATTAAACTTCCCCTGGATGTTTAACAGATATAAATGTACACACTGTGCTTGCGTGGGAGTTGCTTCTAAAAATGAACGCTACATCTGAGAGCGTCTGTACTTTGATCGTGCCTGGATACTGACTGCATTGTATAATGTGTTTTTCAATGGGAAGGAACGAAGCGGCTGTGGCAGCGACCCTCCTTGTTCTCTAGAGAGGAGGTGTGTGTGTGTGTGTGTGGAGGGGTGAGGGGTGATTTCGGATTACACTGTCACCACTGCAACCGTTTGTGATGCGAAGTTAAATTGAAAGGGAGAGTTTGCATCGAGATAAACACCCGGTTATCCATTAACAGAGGGAAGGGTGGGAGGAGGAGGGCGAAACTCGGCAACAAAGGCGCCGCGGTGGAAAGCGGATTGTGACTGGGAACCGGTTCATCAAACGACCTGAGATGGACACACAATTGCTGGAGTAGCTAACTCAGCTAAAACTGCTCGAGTAGCTAACTAACTGGAGGCAGCATCTCCGGAGAGAAGGGATGGGCTGAGACCCTTCTTCAGGCTGAGAGTCAGGGGAAAGGGAGTCACAGTTTAAGGATAAGGGGGAAATCTTTTAGGACCGAGATGAGAAAAAAAAAAATCACACAGAGAGAGTGGTGAATCTGTGGAATTCTCTGCCACAGAAGGTAGTTGAGGCCACAGTTCATTGGCTATATTTAAGAGGGAGTTAGATGTGGCCCTTGTGGCTAAAGGTATCAGGGGGTATGGAGAGAAGGCAGGTACAGGATACTGAGTTGGATGATCAGCCATGATCATATTGAATGATGGTGCAGGCACGAAGGGCCGAATGGCCTCTACTCCTGCACCTAGTTCCTATGTTTCTAAGAGTTATGGATATCAAGTAGCAAGGAGCTGTAAATGCTGGAGTAACTCAGCGGGTCAGACAGCATCTCTGGAGAACATTGTTAGCTGTTTGCTGGGTGTGAACTAGAAGCTGGTGCAACGTGGGTGGGGTTGGGGGAGGGGGGGGTGGAGAGAGGGGAGTGCAGGGGTTACTTGAAGTTAGAGAAATCAACACTCTGCTTCCCAAACAGGGGTCCCTTTGGCCTCTCCTGTGGCCAGCAGTATTTGCATTCACCACAATTCTTGCTGTGGCTTTAGCAAGGAAGGTGCAGATAAAAGTTAATGATTAAACGCATTAAAGAAAAGACCAGAGAGAATCTATTTGAACCAGTAATTAAAATGGGTGGGTGGAAAGGAACTGCAGATGCTGGTTTCAGATTCAGATTCAGATTCAATTTTAATTGTCATTGTCAGTGTACAGTACAGAGACAACGAAATGCATTTCATAAGTGATAGGAACATATTTAGGCCATTTGGCCATCGAGTCCATTCTCCCATTCAATCTTGGTAGATCGATCTTTCCCTCTCAACCCTATTCTCCTCCCTTCTCCCCTAACCCTATCTCTGCCATAAAAATATCCATTGACTAAGGGCGGTCATGGTGGCGCAGCGATAGAGTTGCTGCCTCACAGCGAATGCAGCACCGGAGACCCGGGTTCGATCCCGACTACGGGTGCTGTCTGTGCGGAGTTTGTCCGTTCTCCCCGTGACCTGCATGGGTTATTTAGGAGATCGTCGATTTCCTCCCACACTCCAAAGACGTACAGGTTTGTAGGTTAATTGGCTCGGTAAATGTAAAAAACATTGTCCCTAGTGGGTGTAGGATAGTGTTGATGTGCGGGGATCGCTGGTCGGCGCGGACCCGTGGGTCAAAAGGGCTTGTTTCCGCGCTGTATCTCTAAAGTAAACCAGACTAAGGTTTATACTGAATATGAACACAAACGGCTGGAGTAACTCAGTTACAGGGGCTTTAGTGTGACGTTAGACTCAGAGATTCAGCGGCAGACATATTGCTTCCTCCCACAACAAGATCTCCCAAAAATGATTCGAGCTAGTCTTCAACTCAGCGGGCCAGGCAGCATCTCTGCAGAAAAAGGATTGGTGACGTTTCAGGGTCGGAATCCTCTACTCTCGAACCGAAACGTCACCCATTCCTTCTCTCCAGAGATGCTGCCTGTCCCACTGAGTTACTCCAGCATTTTGTGTCTACCTTCAGTGGTAACTGGTGGATCTGTACCCATTGATAGATACCTTGGTCACCAATAGTCTGAGATGCTGGAGGTGATCAGTGTTGGCTGTCAGGCTGAGGGGCATTTTGAACATGGAACAGTACAGCACAGGAACAGGACCTTCGGCCCGCAAGGTCCATACTAGACATGATAGCAGGATCAACTAATCCTCTCCTCTGGCTGCACGATCCATATCTCATCATCGTTCAGGGTCCTATCTGCAGTTCTTTGTCTCTATGTTTTGGCTTCTGCAGAGATGCTGCCTGACCCGCTGAGTTGAAGACTAGCTCGAACTATTTTTGGGAGATCCTTGTTGTGGGAGGAAGCAATATGTCTAATGCTGAATCTCTGAGTCTAACGTCACACTAAAGCCCCTGTCCCACTTTCAAGACCTATTTGGCGACCTCTGCCGAGTTTGCTATGTGATCATTTCCCACTCGTAGCTAGTCATAGTTGGTCTTGGGTGTGGGAGACTGAGGTCGGGGGGGGGGTCGTAGGAGGTCTTTTACTTCGGCGAGTCAACACGATTATTTTCAACTTGTCAAGGGTCTTCTAAACTTGTGGATTAAGTTGTCCAAGTGGGACAGCCCCTTATTCCTGCTTGCTCACTGTGATTCTTGGTTCAACCTAGTTTCAATATGTAATCTATTTTGATACTCTCATGTTCTAAAAGTAATCACACACCATATGTTTCCTTAGTTCCCTAACCTCTAGAGCTATGTAAATTCCGGTCACACATTGCATGAATAGCAATGACTGGAAGTGTGCTAACACTTCCGTCTTCATCTGAGGAATGAATAGACGAGGTTTAGTTTCAGCTGTTGCCTGGGAATACCGGGGAAGATTGCGTAAATTGCGGGTGTCACAGCCGTGCATGTACAGCTGCTACCTCGCAGCTCCAGTGCCCCGAGTTCAATCCGGGCCTCTGCTGTCTGTGTGGAGTTTGCAGGTTCGGTTTAACATAGAAACATAAAACATAAAAAATAGGTGCAGGAGTAGGCCATTCGGCCTTTCGAACCTGCACCGCCATTCAATATGATCATGGCTGATCATCCAAATCAATATCCTGTTCCTGCCTTCTCTCCATACCCCCTGATC
>NC_073415.1:4605258-4627758 GCF_028641065.1 Leucoraja erinaceus | reverse complement strand
CCTACACACACCCACACTCACACACTACACACTCACACACTAGCACACACTCACACACTCACTCACTCACTCACTCACTTACACACACACACTCACACTCATTCACACACTCACTCACTCACTACACACACACACTCACACACTAACACACACTCACTCACACTTACACACACACACTCATTCACACACTCACTCACACACTCACACTCACTCATACACACACACACAAATATACACACACTCGCTCACTCACACACACACACTCACACACCCACTCACACTCACTCATACACACACACACAAATAACACACACACACAAATACACACACACACAAATATACACACTCACTCACACACACACACACTCACACACACATGCAGTCACTCACTTCCACACTTACACACTCACACTCACACACACACACACACGAGGGACAATTTACAATTTACCACAGCCAATTAAACTACAAACCTGTACGTCTTTGGAGTGTGGGAGGAAACCGGAGCACCCGGAGAAAACCCACGTGGTCACAGGGAGAACATGCAAACTCCGTACAGACAGCACCCGTAGTCAGGATGGGACCCAGGTCTCTGGCGCCGCGAGGCAGCAACTCTACCGCTGCGCCACGGGTTTGGTTGGCAGGACCTGCACCTGCATTGGGAGGTGGGGGAAAGTCCGCAATTAGCTACTGTTCTGCAGGTGAATGCAAAGGATCTTCACGTGCTTCAGGCGCGGTGGTCCCATCACGAGTATTCACACCGTACCGTTCCCAGCCGCACGCGGACTCATGGCCTTTTTTTGGTAACAAAAAATAATTGACTCAATTATTTACAATAATATTTGCAGTACAAAATAAATTAAAACTAAACCCACTCCCACAGTACAAGTCAGTCAAACAAAGACACTATGATACACAACTATATCACCGTCCTTATTAGGATGCGTTCCCCGCGGTCCTGGGAATCCCCCAGGGCGCCCGTGAACAGCGCATGGTCCCTCTCTAACCCCTGGAAAAGGGTCAGGCAGTCGGCTCGGGCAGAGCCCTCTTCCCCCTGGAGTCATGACTCGCAGATGGCCCGGCTTGGCCAGGCCCAGGCCCAGGAGCGACCCAACCTGGCCATCTTCAGCCCTACCCACTCCCCCACGCACAGGGTGTCCGAAGATGCACGTCCTCTGACTGTGGCATCAGGCCAAATGCACTCAGCTGTTTCATTACAACTCTGGCTGGCTTGATTCCCAATCCCACTCCAAGCTCGTCAGCTCCTTCTCATTGTCTGCTTGGGTTGGCAAAAGGCAACACACCCTCACACGCTGTTTAGTTCAGCATAGTTTAGAGATACAGCACAGAAATGGGCCTCTCCACCCGCGATCTCCCCGTACATTAACACAAAGGACAATCTCCAATTTTACAAAGCCAATTGGCCTACAAACCTGTAGTTCTTTAGAGTGTGGGAAGAAACCAGGGAACCCGGAGTGAACCCACCCAGGTCACGGGGTATACACTCTGTACAGACAGCACCCCTACTCACCTTTATACCTTCCCACAGGCTGACCTGAACATGCGATCTCCCCCTCAGATCAACATCAGAAGGTTGTAACAATACAGTGTGGAAACAGACCCTTCGGCCCAACTTGCCCATGCCGACCAACATATCCCATCCACACTAGTCCCACCTGCCTGCGTTTGCCCCAAGTCCCAACACATCTATCCTATTTGTGTACCTGTCCAAACGTTTCTTAAACGTTGCTGCCTCAACTACCTCGTTCCAAAGGCTTGTGGATTAATTCGCCCTCTGTAAATTGTCGCTGGTGGATGGGAAAGTGGGGGAAACATCGAACGGGTGATCAATGGTCAATGTGGACTCATGGGTCTGAAGGGCCCGTTTCCATGCAGTATCTCTGAACTAAACCAAATCTCTTCTCCACCCTCTCAAGGGCTTTCACCCGCCAACATCTTGAACTTGTGACCAGCGTTAGATGTGTTTCGCACCACTTCAGATCTTTGTATATGAATCTCAGGGTCTCCCAATGTGTCCTGCCACTTTTACAAGTCAGGTTCAGCTATTCCTGCTCACCGATCAGGAATAGACACAAAAATGCTGGAGTAACTCAGCGGGACAGGCAGCATTTCTGGAGAGGAGCAATGGGTGACGTTTCGGGCCGAGACGCCTCTTGAGACGGAATTAAGGAATTGGCCTTCCTTACTTGTTCTGGATGTTATGTCGGATCAAACCAGGGAACATCATCAGGTCCACCTCTGCAGATTTGTAGGTTAAAGTGGGAGAGAGATCTTGAGCTGAGAAATCTCTCCCTAAAGCAGTCCATCTTCAACTGGTTGTAGAAACAAACCAAGAACTTCAGCCATGAGCGAATGGCGGTGCGGGCTCGATGGACCTGGTGGTCTGCTCTCGCACCTACTTTCTATGTAACTGCAGATGCTGGTTTACAAACAAAGGCACAAAATGCTGGAGTAACTCAGTGGGTTCTCATCTCGGTCCTAAAAGATTTCCCCCTTATCCTTAAACTGTGTGACCCCTTGTTCTGGACTTCCCCAACATCGGGAACAATCTTCTTGCATCTAGCCTGTCCAACCCCATAAGAATTTTGTAAGTTTCTATTAGATTCTATAACCAAGCCTGATCTCCCGGTGGCTCAGCACTTCAACTCCCCTTCCCATTCCGATCTTTCTGTCCTGGGCCTCCTCCATGGCCAGAGTGAGTCCCACTGGAAATTGGAGGAGCAGCAGCTCATATTCCGCTTGGGCAGTCTGCACCCCAGCGGTATGAACTTTGACTTCCCCAATTTCAGGTAGTCCCTACTTTCTCCTCCCCTCCTCAGCTCTCCCTCAGCCCACGGGACTCCTCCTCTTCCTTTCATCTCCCCCCTACCCCCCCTCACATCAGTCTGAAGAAGGTACACTAAATGTCCCTAGTGTACAGGTGATCGCTGGTCGCTGTCGACTGCTGTCTGTTTCCGCGCTGTATCTCTAAACGAAAGGAAAGTAAACCCAGAAGGGTCTCGACCCGAAATGTCACCGATCCATGTTCGCCAGAGATCTTGCCTGACCCACTGAGTTATTCCGCCACTCTGTGACCTTCAACTAATTGCCTCATTTACACATGAAAGATTTTGGCCTCGGGGTGCAGAAACATCCTGGCCACAGAAACATCTTTGTATATTTGTTTGTATCATTCGACAATCTTAAAGTGTTTTGTAAATGTCAACGCCTTACTGAGTGAGGCCTGACCCATCCCCATCCCCATCCTGAGAGCGAGCGCCGTCTCTATTGAAACAAATCCTGCGCACTTTTTCACGACTTACACATGTTGCGTTGTTCATTTTAACGAGGTGTTTGTATTTCTGATATTTCATGTTGTTTCGTGTTAATTGCAAAACCTTTCTCCTTTCTGTCAAAGATTTTGACCGTGAACGATTTTTTTACTGCCCAATGTAAATGATGTAAAGAGCCGTCAGATGCATGTTGTATACATTTCTACTTTCATTTGATTTTCAAACAATGTTGAATTAAAAAAAAACCGAGAGGAGCAATCTTGCCTGAACGTTTATTTATTAAGATTTTGATACCACCATTAGTTACTTGATTAGTTCGGGTGTCAGGGGTTATGGGGAGAAGGCAGGAGAATGGGGTTAGGAGGGAGAGATAGATCAGCCAGGAGTAGACTTAGAAACATAGAAACATAGAAAATAGTTGCAGGAGGAGGCCATTCGGCCCTTCGAGTCAGCACCGCCATTCATTGTGATCATGGCTGATCGTCCCCTATCAATAACCCGTGCCTGCCTTCTCCCCATATCCATTGACTCCACTAGCCCCTAGAGCTCTATCTAACTCTCTCTTAAATCCATCCAGTGACTTGGCCTCCATTGCCCTCTGTGGCAGGGAATTCCATAAATTCATAACTCTGGGTGAAAAAAGTTTTTTCTCACCTCAGTCTTAAATGGCCTCCCCTTTATTTTAAGACTGTGTGGCCCCTGGTTCTGGACTCGCCCAACATTGGGAACATTTTTCCTGCATCTAGCTTGTCCAGTCCTTTTATAATTTTGTATGTTTCTATAAGATCCCCCTCATCCTTCTAAACTCCAGTGAATACAAGCCTAGTCTTTTCAATCTTTCCTCATACGACAGTCCCGCCATCCCAGGGATCAATGTCGTGAACCTACGCTGCACTCCCTCAATCACAAGGATGTCCTTCCTCAAAATTAGGAGACCAAAACTGTGCACAATACTCCAGATGTGGTCTCACCAGAGCCCTATACAATGAATGGCCTAATTTTAGTCCTAATACTTATTGTCTTTTGACCTTATAAACTAAATTAAACATTTAGATAGATACATGGATAGGATAGGTTTAGAGGGATATGGGCCAAATACAGGAATTTGGGCAAGTGTAGATGGGGCATGTTGGTCGGTGTGGGCAAGTTTGGCTGAAGGGCCTGTTTCCACACTCTTAGATTGTGACTCTGTGACAAAGTATCTGAAACTGTAGATACAACATAGATGTTGCTGCACCCGCTGAGTTTCTCCAGCAATTCTGTGTACCTTCGATCTTCCAGCATCTGCAGTTCCTTCTTGAACGATAACAAAAGAGCAGCTGGAATGTTGATCCAAATACTTAACAGATTTTAAGTGTGTGGGATGAGAATTCCTCTGTTAAAATGGGCTTTCTGTTCAGCTGTGACAGTGCGTAAGATTCTACATGTAGGTGTAGTTACTTTATGAAAATATTGCAGCACGAATTCCAGAGATCATGTGATAATAGGGAACAGTATGTTATTTAATGCATTCTGGATTCATCGGGTTCTTTGAGGATTACACCCCAACAGAGGCGGGTATCAAGATGATCTTTAAGTCAAAATCTTGGATGACCTCTTAACTTTGAGTCAACCACGTACAAAATCAGGAGAGGAATAGATCGGGGAGATGCACAGAGTCTCTTGCCCACTGTAGGAGAATCGAGAACCAGAGGACACAGGTTTAAGGTGAGGGGGGGAAAGATTTAATAGGAACCTGAGGGGTAACATTCTCAGGCAAAATGGGGTAGTTGTATGGAACGAGCTGCCAAAGGTGGCAGGAACTATCACAACGTTTGGTGAATCAATTAGACAGGTACATGGATAGGACAGGCTTAGAAGGATATGGGCCAAATGCAGGCAATACACAATAGACAATAGGTGCAGGAGTAGGCCATTCGGCCCTTTGAGCCAGCACCGCCATCCAATGTGATCATCCACAATCAGTACCCCGTTCCTGCCTTCTCCCCATATCCCCTGACTCCGCTATCTTTAAGAGCTCCATCACTAACTCTCTCTGTGAAAATATCCAGAGAGGCCATTGGCCCTCCAATGTGATCATCCATGCCTTCTGAGGCCTGCCTTCTCCCCATATCCCCTGACTCCACTATCATAAGAGCCCTATCTAACCACTGAGAGAATGGGCCTCCACAACCCTCTGGGCCGAGAAAGTGTTTTCACAACATTTTCCTCATTTCCGTTGTAAATGGCCTAGCCCTTATTCTTAAACTGTGGCCCCTGGTTCGGGACCGGCCGCTGGGACCAGTGTGGATGGGGCGTGTTGGGCGGGGTGGGGCAAGTTGGGCTGAAGGGCCTCTTTCCACATTCTATGACTCTCAGACTGTGGAATGGATCCGTGACCTCCACGAACTTTCTCTCAGGGACAGGAGCTCCCTTGCAGCTGCAGCTCCCCCCGCAGCTCCCCCCGCAGCTCCCCCGCAGCTCCCCTGCAGCTCCCCCGCAGCTCCCCATGCAGCTCCCAGCTCCCATGCAGCTCCCCTGCAGCTCCCATGCAGCTCCCCTGCAGCTCCCCCGCAGCTCCCCCCGCAGCTCCCCATGCAGCTCCCCTGCAGCTCCCCTGCAGCACCCCCGCAGCTCCCCCGCAGCTCCCCATGCAGCTCCCCTGCAGCTCCCCATGCAGCTCCCCCCCTGCTCCAAAACAAGCTTTACGCCTCCCATAAAATGTAGGTCACCCCGTTCCTGCTGGCATGGTGCCGTGCAATGTGTACATCATCTGTAATTAAAACCAGCTCCTTCAACTCGCCGCTTCTCAGCAAGGTGGTGTTTTACCAACCTCTTGAAAACCCCAGTTGCTCCTTCACCCCCGGCCAATGTCCTTCACCCACTCCTCTGCCTCTCTCTCTCTCTCTCTCTCTCTCTCTCTCTCTCTTTTTCTCCTCATGGCTCTACATCTTTCCATTCTTTCTCGCTCTCTTTCTCCCCTTCTATCTCTTTCTCTCTCCCTCTTTTTCACTTTCTCTCTCTCTCTCTCTCTTCTTTCTCTCTCATTCTTTCTCTCCTTTCTCCCTTTTCTCTCTTTCTTTCTTGCTCTCTCCCTCTTTCTCTCCTTTCCTTTCTCTCTCTTGCTTTGTCTCTCCCTCCCTCTCTGCCCCTCTCTCTCCCTCTCTCCCTCTCCCTCTCCTCCCTCTGTCCCTCTCTCTCTCTCTCTGCCCTCTCCCTCTCCTCTATTTTTCCCTCTCCCTCTCCTCTCTCTTTGTCTCCCTCTCCCTCCCTCTCCCTCTCTCCCCCTCTCCCTCTCTCCCGCTCTCTCTCTCTCTCCCTCTCTCCCCCTCTCCCTCCCTCTCTCCCCCTCTCTTTCTCCCTCTCTCCCCTCCTCTCTCCTCTCTCTCTCCCTCTCCTCTCTCCCCCTCCCTCTCCTTCTCCCTCCCTCCCTCTCCCCTCTCCCTCCCCCTCTCCCTCTCTCTCTCTCTCTCTCTCTCCCCCTCTCCCCCCTCTCTCCCCCTCTCCCTCTCCCTCTCTCTCCCCTTTCCCTCCCTCTCTGCCCCTCTCTCTCCCCTCTCTCCCTCGTTAGTTGACTGGATGCTAGAGTCATAGAGTGATACAGTGTGGAAACAGACCCTTCGGCCCAACTTGCCCATACTGGCGAACATGTCCCATACTCTTCATTTAGCTTCATTATCTCACTCAATCTCACTCTTCCTCATTTCCAGTTGACTTTCCCCTTTAGTTTCCATCTCCCTCGACCCAGTGCCTTTCCTCAATGCTCTATTTCCACGAGTTTCCATGACCTGAATATTTTTAATTAAGTGTTACAGCGAAGAGGAGACGTGGCCCTTACTAAAATTTCATCTCCTTTAACATTTAAAATCTTCACCAAAGTTACTGCACGAATGTCTGAAGAAGAGTCTCGACCCGAAACGTCACCTATTCCCTTCGCTCCATAGATGCTGCTGCACCCTCTGAGTTTCTCCAGTATTTTTGTCTACCTTCAATTTTCCAGCATCTGCAGTTCCTTCTTAAAGCACGAATGCCAACAGTCGCCCTGGTTTTAGAGTTATGGCACGGTGGCGCAGCGGTAGAGTTGCTGCCTCACAGCGCCAGAGACCCGGGTTCGATCCTGGCCATGGGTGCTGTCTGTATGGAGTTTGCACGTTCTCCCCGAGACCTGCGCGAGTTTTCTCCAAGATCTTCGAATGGGAGCACAAGGTCAGGATTGAACCTGGATTTCTTGCACTGTGGGATTCTACGCTGTATCTCTAAACTACAATAAGCTATAAAGAAATGTTTTTATTTTCATGCTCCAGACTCAAGCAGTCGGCAAGTCTTTTGCGTTCTTGGAAACAATGGGGAAGGTGGTTTCAAGGAATGCAAACTTTTGATCGCTTATGTGATCAGTAAACAGGAAGCCCAATTATTTAATCTGTCTGCCAGTGAATGCATTACATACCAGAGAACAGAGCACAAAAAACAGGTGACTACACAACATACTGGAAAATTACAGACCTCAATTAATCATGGATGTGACACTGTGACTCAGCAAGCAAAGGTTAGGTCTGAAGAAGGGTCGCGACCCGAAACGTCGCCTATTTCCTTCGCTCCATAGATGCTGCCTCACCCACTGAGTTTCTCCAGCATTTTTGTCTACCTTCGATTTTCCAGCATCTGCAGTTCTTTCTTAAACAAAGTCAGTTTAGTTTCGAGATACAGCGTGGAAACAGGCCCTTCAGCCCACTGGGTCGGCACCGCCCACTAACACTATCCCACACACACTATGGATCATTTAACGTTGATACCAAGCCGATTAACTGACAAACCTGTGCGTCTTTGGAGTGTGGGAGGAAACGGAACATCTTGGAGAAATCCAGCGCAGGTCACGAGGGGAACGTACAAACTCCGCACAGACAGCACCTGTAGTCGGGCTATAAACTAAACATCTCTGTTGCCTTCTCTGATGCTGCTTGGCCCTCTGAGTTCTTCCAGCAATTTCGTTTAGTTTAGAGATACAGCATGGAAACAGGCCCTTTGGCCCACTAAGTCCACACTGACCATTGTTCTATGTTATCCCACTTTTTCATATCCATTCCGACACATTAGGGGGAATTTTACAGAGAGCCGATCAACCTGCAAACCCGCACGTCTTTGGGATGTGGGGGGAAACCGGAGCGCCCGGAGAAAACCCACGCGGTCACAGGGAGAACGTGCAGACACGGGGAGAGCGTGCACACTCCGCACAGACAGCACCCGTAGTCGGGATCGAACCCGGGTCTCTGGCGCTGGGAGGCAGCAACTCTATCGCTGCACCACCGTGCCACAGTACAGCATCGGATGTGACGATATTTCTGGGTCAAGACTCTGTGGTTGGGCGATGCAGGTTCCTAGTCAAGAATGCTCTGCTGATGAACAGGGCAGGAAATAAAATGCGATTGCTCCCGGTATAGAATAGTAACAGTTAATCACAGATGGTAGAAAGTTTAATGGCTCAGAGAGAGGTGTAATATCATCTTGTAGCAGATGGTCCACAAACCTTTGCTTATCAGCATTTTCAATCCACAGGGAGAGAGGCAGCTCTATAGGACATTGGTGTGGCTGCAGTTGTGGTCATCCCCTTACAGGGAGGGTGTGGACATTTGGAGTGGGTGCTGCAGAGGTTAACCAGAATGCTGCCTGGTTTAGAGGCTGTAAGCTATAAGGAGAGTCTGGAGTCTGGACACTCGGAATGTTTTCCCCGGAACGTCGGAGGTTGTAGGGAGATCTGATAGAAAATAATTCATCATGATTAATCAGGCATAGGTTATTGATTGGGGACGATCAGCCGTGATCACAATCAATGGCGGTGCAGGCTCGAAGGGCCGAATGGCCTCCTCCTGCACCTATCTTCTATGTTTCTATGTTTCTATGAGAGGCATAGGTCGGGTAGGCAGTCAGGACCCTTTTCACTGGGTGGAAATGAATGAATCCATACTTTATTGCCACATGTAACCAGTCCCAGTGAAATTCTTTGCTTGTACACCCAGGGTATGCAAACAGTCAGCATATAAAGGGCGCTGAGAAAGTTACAAACATTCCCACGGCAGGTCCTCCTTTGATCTCCCCCCTCCCCCCACCACTCCTCCTTCTTCCCAGTTTCCCAACTCCAGGTCCTCCTTTGTTCCTGGAGGCAGGTCCTCCGGATCCCACGTGACCCATCCTCGAAAGCTGACGACCTCAACGACCGCTGACCCCGACCGTGAGGCTCCACCAACCACCGAGGCTCCTCCAACCAACGAGGCTCCACCAACCACCGAGGCTCCTCCAATATAGTCGGCATTGCTTTCCGGTGAAAGGAGACGTGCGGGACAAGTATTTTCACACATGGTGGATGTCTGGAACACGCTGCCAAGAGTGGCGGTGTAGGCAGATACGATGGTGTCGTTTAAGAAGCTTTTGGGTCAGCACATGGATACGCAGGGAATAGAGGGAATCTATAAAGGCAGGCAAATGGGACAAGCTTTGACGGGGAATCTCGGTCAGCAAGGGTGAGTTGGGCCGAAGGGCATGTTTCCGTGCTGTACAACTCTATGGCTCTATGATATGGATCGTGAGATTAGTTTAACAGCAACACTTGAATTGATGAACTAAGCCGTCATCTAAAAGTAGTAGTGCAGATGCTGGTTAATACTGAAGGTTGACACAAAGTGCTGGAGTAACTCAGCGGGACAGGCAGCATCTGTGGACATTTTGGGTCGGACTGTCTGTAAAGATTCCTTCTCTCCAGAGATGCTGCCTGACCCGCTGAGTTACTCCACCATTCAGTGGCGATCCATCACCTGTGGCGATCTTCCACAAATGGTTTTGAAGGACGCAACCTTGCCCCCTAACACCGGTGAGGGAACCAAAGCAAAGCACAGCTCCAGCTGGGAGTCACGGACTCAATGATGTGGAATGGACAAGGTGCTACTGGGCGGGCAGAACAAATCCTTCAAATGTCCGACTGACAACCTATCAGAGAAAGTAGGTCAACTCTGCTCACGAGCCGCCCGCCTGCAGTCTGCTCTACATAGACCATCTTCACGTTTCCATGGGAACCGTCAGCAGCCCCTCTCTGCTCTTTCCCAGATACTAATTGGAGTTTAAAGGGCCTGTCCCACTTGGGCGGCATTTACGTGTCACGATGCACGTGATGCGCGCATGGCGCATGCCGCCGTACGCAGTCACGCGTGGTTGCGCGTGGCGCCCCAGGATTTTGTAACGTACAAAATCTTCGCTCGCCATCTACGTGACATGCAAATTACACCCAAGTGGGACTGGCCCTTAAGTTCAGGCCTGTAGGAGTGTGTGATCAGGCACAGTCGGAGCTGAAAGCTGGAAGAGTAGATGTCAGGTAGAACCACATACACACGTCCACTTGCAAATGATTTCTTAGATAGTGGACAGTCTCAGTTCAGTTTAGTTTATTGTCACATGGACCGAGGTACAGTGAAAAGCTTTTGTTGCGTGCTAAGCAGTCAGTGGAAAGACAATACATGATTACAACCGGGCTATGTATGTACCGGGTACAGATACATGATATGGGAAGGTAGACAAAAATGCTGGAGAAACTCAGCGGGTGAGGCAGCATCTATGGAGCGAAGGAATAGGCGAGAATAGGAACTTTTCATAATGAGAGAGGAGCAATCCACTCGACCTGGTTCGCTAGTTGATAAATGATAGGGGGCCGAATTAGGCCATTCAGCCCATCAAGTCTACTCCGCCATTCATTCCGCCAGACTGAAGAAGGGTCTCGACCCAAAACGTCACCCATTCCTTCGCTCCATAGATGCTGCCTCACCCGCTGAGTTTCTCCAGCATTTTTGTCTACCTTCGATTTTTCCAGCATCTACAGTTCTTTCTTAAACATGCTAAGGGAATAGCGTTTAGTGCAAGGTAACACCATCAGAGTCCGATCAAGGATAGTCTCAGGGTTCAAGTTCAAGTTCAAGTGAGTTTATTGTTATGTGTCCCAGATAGGACAATGAAATTCTTGCTTTGCTTCAGCACACCAGAACATAGTAGGCATGAATACAGAACAGATCAGTGTGTCCATATACCATTATATAAATATATACACACATGAATAAATAAACTGATAAAGTGCAAATAAACAGAGATAATGGGCTATTAATGTTCAGAGTTTTGTCCGAGCCGAGTTTAATAGCCTGATAGCTGTGGGGAAGTAGCTATTCCTGAACCTGGACGTTGCAGTCTTCAGGCTCCTGTACCTTCTCCCTGATGCTAGCGGGGAGACGAGTGTGTGGCCAGGATGGTGTGGGTCTTTGATGATGCTGCCAGCCTTTTTGAGGCAGCGACTTCGATCACCACCTTCTTCAGAAAGGTCTTGACCCGAAACCTCACCTATTCCTTCTCTCCAGGGATGCTGCCTGTCCCGCTGACTTACTCCAGCTTTCTTGTGTCTAAACCCAAACTAAACTCAATTCCCCCACCCTCCCCTCCCCTCCCCACCTCTTCAAGTGGGACCAAGTTTTCTTTCATAGCTGCTCAGTTTCCTAACAGCACAATGGTGGGGGATCTGGAACAAAGTGTGTGTGTGCCATTTGAACCTAATCCTTGGCCGCTGTGAACAATAGGCGGAGATGGATCTTGTTGTGTGTGTGTGGCCTCTCCAAGATTTTCAATGCAAATTAGGGCAGAGAAACACAACCCGACTCCCGGCCACTGTATCATTGATACAGTTGTTCTTGCAAACAAGCAGTGTTCGCACATTATTGACAAGCTTTCCACAGCACGGGTATGATTCATTACAATGTACTGAATGCGCAGTCAGTGGTTTCTCAGCGAGCGCGGTTAATTATTTAGTGGACATATTGTGCCGGTACTCAGGCCCTTTCATTCAGAGACCGCGGCTCATTCACAAACCAACTTCACTCTCCATTGTTGCCTTCTGACACCATCCAGGTTTACACTCAATTATGCATCTGGGGTGATGCTTGTTCCCCGTGTCAGGAGCTCCTTTCAGCCGCTGTCAGGGCTGGCTGCACACAGTGGAAATTCCATCACTTGGCCCGGACATACGACCAACCGTGACAGTGGGGGAGGGGGTGGGGGGCAACAAGCTATACCCACCTCAGGGGACCAAATGCCGTTCATAACTCCATACGCGATCGGAGTCACAGTCGCTACAGTTCTCACTGTCTGAAGAAGGGTTTCGGCCCGAAACGTTGCCTATTTCCTTCGCTCCATAGATGCTGCTGCACCCGCTGAGTTTTTCCAGCTTTTTTGTGTAACCTACAGTTCTCACTGTTGCTTTAGCAAGGAACTGGAGATAAAAGGTGATAGAAACATAGAAACATAGAAAATAAACTAATCTCGTGATCCATATCATAGAGCCATAGAGTTGTACAGCAAGGAAACATGCCCTTCGGCCCAACTCGCCCTTGCTTACCGAGATTCCCCGTCAAACATAGAAACATAGAAACATAGAAATTAGCAGGAGTAGGCATTTGGCCCTTTCGAGCCTGCACCGCCCATTCAATATGATCATGGCTGATCATCCAACTCAGTATCCCATCCCTGCCTTCTCTCCATACCCCCTGATCCCTTTAGCCACAAGGGCCACATCTAACTCCCTCTTAAATATAGCCAATGAACTGTGGCCTCAACTCCCTTCTGTGGCAGATAATTCCACAGATTCACCACTCTCTGTGTAAAAAATGATTTTCTCATCTCGGTCCTAAAAGACTTCCCTCTTATCCTTAAACTGTGTGACCCCTTGTTCTGGACTTCCCCAACATCGGGAATAATCTTCCTGCATCTTGCCTGTCCAACCCTTTAAGAATTTTGTAAGTTTCTGTAAGATCCCTCCCTCAATCTTCTAAATTCTAGCGAGTACAAGCCGAGTCTATCCAGTCTTTCTTTATATGAAAGTCCTGACATCCCAGGAATCAGTCTGGTGAACATCTCAGGGGGCCAAATGCTGTTCATAAATCCATAAGCGATCGGAGTCACAGCCGCTAGAGTTCTTACCGTTGCTTTAGCAAGGAAGTGTAGATAAAAGGTGATGATTCAATGCATGGAAGAGGCCAGGGACAGATTATTTGAACCACTAAATAACCACAGTCTGAAGAAGGATTTCGGCCCGAAACGTTGCCTATTTCCTTCGCTCCATAGATGCTGCTGCACCCGCTGAGTTTCTCCAGCATTTTTCTCCTTCGATTTTCCAGCATCTGCAGTTCCTTCTTAAAGACTAATTAACATTGGTGGGTGGAGAGGAACTGCAGAATACTGGTTTCACAAGTGGGGGAGGAGAGTTTGGGAACAATGAGTCCACTCGACCAGGTTCATAAGTTCACAAATGATAGGGGCAGAATTAGGCCATTCGGCCCATCAAGTCTACTCCGCCACTCAATCATGGCTGATCTATCTCTCCCTCCTAACCCCATTCTCCTGCCTTCTCCCCATAACCCCTGGCAAGAATCTATCGATCTCTACCTTAAAGATATCAATTGACTTGGCCTCCACAGCCGTCCACAGATTCACCGCCCTCCGACTAAAGATATTTCTGCCCGTCTCCTGTCTAAAGGAACATCCTTTAATTCGGAGGCTGTGACCATTCGGAGGGAGGGAGATAGTTTGAAGGTGAGATTGTTGTGTTAGAAGTGAAGGCTATTTATTAGGAGTGGCAAGAAAACCCACGTTTTTTATTTTGAAAGATTCAGTGAGGAATTATCAAAGGAATAGCAGATCTGATGAAGAGGGCGTTATTGACTGATGGGTGGAGTAAGGGAGAAAGAGTAGCGGTGAAATTCAAGGGCAGTTTCTTCCCAGCTACAAGGTTAATTCCCGGGATGGCGGGACTGTCATATGCTGAGAGAATGGAACGGCTGGGCTTGTACATTCTGGAGTTTAGAAGGATCGGAGGAGATCGTTAAGGGCTTGGACACGCTAGAGGCAGGAAACATGTTCCCGATGTTGGGGGAGTCCAGAACCAGGGACCACACAGTTTAAGAATAAGGAGTAAGCCATTTAGAACAGAGACAAGGAAACACTTTTTCTCACAGAGAGTTGTGAGTCTGTGGAATTCTCTGCCTTAGAGGGCAGGAAAGGCCGGTTCTCTGGATGCTTTCAAGAGAGAGCTAGATAGGGCTCTTAAAAATAGTGGAGTCAGGGGATATGGGGAGAAGGCAGGAACGGGGTACTGATTGGGGATGATCAGCCATGATCACATTGAATGGCGTTGCTGGCTCGAAGGACCGAATGGCCTTCTCCTGCACCCATTGTCTATTGTCTATTGTCTATTGTCAGGTAACTGAACCATCCTCTCATCAACTAGAGAGCGGTCCTGAAACAGACTTGGTAAATTGTCCGTAGTGTGTGGAGTATAGTGTTACGGGCCAGTCCCACTTACGCGACCTTTACAGGCGACTGCCGGCACTCCTCGTAGGTTGCCGAAATTTTCAACATGTTGAAAATTCAGCGGGGACCAGAAAGACGCTGCGACTGTTTGGAGACGTCTCAAGACCATACAGGCGACCCTTAGCGACATGTTGCGGGTGACCTCTCAGGACCATAGGAGGCCTCTCACGACCAAAGAGTCGCCGCTGAATTTTTGGTTGCCGCTGAATTTTCAACATGCTGAAATTTTTCGGTGACCTATCACGGGTGCCGGCATTCGCCTGTAAAGGTCGCGTAAGTGGGACAGGCCTATTTAGTGTGCGCGGATCACTGGTCTGCACGGGCTCGATGGGCCGAAGGGCCTGTTTCTGCACCGTCTCTAAACTAAACTAAACTGAACTGACTGTGTCAGATGGAACCGCAGATGCTGGTTTAAACCGAAAGCTGGACTGAAAATGCTGTAGTCGAGACCCTTCGAGCAGACCCTGTAGAAGGGTCTCGACCAGAAACGTCACCCATTCCTTCTCTCCAGCGATGCTGCCTGTCCCACTGGGTTACTCCAGCATTTTGTGTCTATACACAAAACCGACTGTTTTGCTGTCACTTGTAGCAAACTCGTTGCACTGACTTTGTGCCTTGTTCTCGGCTTGGAATCTGCTCGGCCTGTGTACATTGATCTGTTTTCCATTGACGCTGGTTCCAAAGCCATACCACGCTTCTCAGGGGAACACACGACTCTCCGGGCAACCATTGCGGATGACATCTCGTGAGAGTCTTCCATGAATGGAAGAAAGACTTCCATTTATGCGCTGCCTTCCATGAGATCAACATAGCCCAGAGGACTTTTCCATCAATTAATTGATTCTTTAGTGAAACGGTTGTAACCAAAGATCCTATAGTGGAGCAAGGATTGCATTTTCATTTATAGTATAGATACATAATAAGGGAATAACGTTTGATGCAAAGTAAAGCCAGCAAAATCCCATCAAGGATAATCCGAGGGTCACCAATGAGGTAGATAGTAGTTCAGGGCCACTCGCTAGTTGTGGTAGGATGATTCTGTTGCCTGATAACAGCTGGGAAGAAACTGTCCCGGTTTCTGGAGGTGTGCAATTTCACACTTCTGTACTCTTGCCTGATGGGAGAGGGGAGAAGAGGGAGTGGCCAGGGTGTGACTGGTCCTTGATGATGCTGCTGGCCTTGCCGAGGCAACGTGAGGTGTAGATGGAGTCAATGGAAGGGAGGTTGGTTTGTGTGATGGTCTGGGATGCGTCCATAATTCTCCCTTCCTATCATCCTTACACACTGCACCTTCAACAAAGATGGACACAAAATGCTGGAGTAACTCAGCGGGACAGGCAGGGATGGATAGACGGATAAAGGCCCTCTTTCATGCTGCCTGACCCGCTGAGAATCCAGCATTTTGTGTCGATCTTCAATTTAAACCAGCATCTGCAGTTCTTTCCTACACAGAAAGTCTTTGGTCAGTTGCCCGAACAATTAAATGGGGGGGGGATGTTGGTTTTATGTTTTACTTAATAACCCTCCTGTGAAATGATTTGAAATGTTTACTCCTCTAAAGACAAGGCAAAAAGAAGGCATGCTGTTACTATGTCTGAAGAAGGGTCTCAACCCGAAACGTTGCCTATTTCCTTCGCTCCATAGAAAAAAAAAAAAAAAAAAAAAAATGCTGCCTCACCCGCTGAGTTTCTCCAGCATTTTTGTCTACCTTCGATTTTCCAGCATCTGCAGTTCCTTCTTAAACATGCTGTTATTATTTTCTATTTCCAGCACAACCTGTATTTGGTTAATTCCAATAAATGCCTCAAGGTCCCTCGAAGGCGTGCTGTCAAACGTAATTCCCATCAAAGATCCATCAGCAAACGTTGTATGTGCATGTATGTGTATATGCACACTGGACTTTTTTTTTAACCGTTTATTGTTTACAGCATACTAGGTTCTTTGTTCTATCTGGGACACATGACAATAAAACACTCTTGACTCCTGAAAGTGAAGATAGACACAAAATGCTGGAGTAACTCAGCGGGACAGGCAGCATCTCTGGAGAGAAGGAATGGGTGACGTTTCGGGTCGAGACCCTTCTTCAGACTGAGAGTCTAGGGAGAGGGAGACTGGAGATATGCAAGGGTAAAAGTGTGGAACCGACCATTCCCTCCACAGATGTTGTCTGATTGGGTTCCTCCAGCACTTTGTGTTTTACACAATCTTATTTTCAGACACACAATGAATTCTAACACACACACACACACACGCAGGGCTACACACACACACGCACATACACACACACACAAACACGCAGGGCCACACACACACACACGCAGGGCCACACACACACACACGCACACACACACACACACACACACACACACACACACACACACACACACACACACACACACACACACACACACACACACACACACACACACACACACACACACACACACACACACACACACACACACACACACACACACACACACACGCACACACACACACACACACACACACACACACACACACACACACACACACACACACATATACACACACACGCAGGGCCACACACACACGCATGCACGCCCACCCATACACACACATACGCAATGCCCACACACATGCACACACGCACATGTACATGACATGCACTTGCACACACACACACAAAGATATACACATCAATTTGCATACGCACACGGTCACGTGAGCTTCCATATACACACAATCACACACAAACACAGCCTCAAGGTGCCCAGCATCCCAGTTGGATCCCCATCTCGGGTGTTGTCTATGTGGAGTTTGCAAGTTGTCCCTTTGACCGCCTGCGTTATCTCCTGGTGCCTCCGGTTTCCTCCCACATCCCAAAGATGTGCAGGTTTGTAGGTTAATTGGCCCTATGTAAATTGCTGCTAGTGTGTCGGGAGTGGATGAGAGAGTGGGATAACACAGAACTGGTGTGAATGTGTCGGTGTAGTCAATAGGCTAAAGGGCTCTTGAAAAAAACTTTGAACAAATCACTTAACGCACCTTACGAACTTCCAAATCGCATCACAACTTGGGCTTAGACCATTAGATACAACACGGAAAGGCCCTTCGGCCCAGCGAGTCCATGCTGACCCGTTGACACGAGTTCCATGCTATTCCACATTCCCTACCTACATGGGTCAATTTACACAGAGGCTGATAGACCTACGAACCCACACGTCTTTGAGGAGTGTGGGAGGAAACCGGAGCACCCGGTGAAAGCCCACGCGGTCACGGAGAGGAACGTGCAAACTCCGTCCAGACAGCACCCGATGCGGGAATCGAACCTGGGTCTCCGGCGCTGTGGAATGAGGCATGGCGGTGCAGCGGACTTGCTTTGATGCCCAAATGGGGACGTTATTCCAGGAAGGAAATGGATCTTCCTGCAATCACTGTGTTGTGTGCAGCTGGAAAGAGATTCCAGTAAACTGACTCAGCAATAAGGCAATTACATAAGCAGCCCTCCCATGCATGTGTGGTAGGGCATGCCTGGATCTAGGCCAGCCCTGGACATTATACAACACCCATTAACTCTTTCGCCATCCCAAGGCTTCTTTTCCAAAAGTTATCCAGCAATTCTTTACTTTAGACTTCAGAGAAACAGCGTGGAAACAGGCCCTTCGGCCCACCAGCGATCTATACTATCCTACACACACTAGGGACACTTGGTGAAGCCAATTAACCTACAAACCTGTACGTCTTTGGAGTGTGGGAGGAAACTGGAGCACCCGGAGAAAACCCACGCAGGTCACGGGGAGAACGTACAAACTCCTTACCGGCAGCACCCGTAGTCGGGATTGAACCCCGGTTGGTCCCTGGCGCTGTGAGGCAGCAACTCTACCGCTGCACCACCCCGGTCCTTGAGCCATCCCTCCACAGTTTGAATCTGCCCTTTGCTCATTTCACCAGACGGGATTGTGTGACTAATCAGATAATAGTTGCTTAATTTCCGCGCGGTTCTGTTCTCACGGGATAGTGGAGTCAGTCCTGGCCGGCGAGTTGCCGACTGCCTGCTGTAGTTTGTGGATTGAGCAGAGAAGATGCTGGTTTATATTGAAGACAGGCACAAAATGCTTCAGTGACTCAGCGGGACAGGCAGCATCTCTGGACAAAAGGAATTGATGAAGTTTCGGGTCGAGACCCTTCTTCAGACTTCAGTAGTTTGAGGAGTTTGGCAACAAATAATTTATTTGGTTAATCATTGAGAAGAAATCTAACGCACCAACACATTCCCACATTTGATGATCATTAATAGATCACCAGTGACACCAGTCATTGATTGTATACTGCCTGCTCTTTATAGAATCTACAGCATGGAAACAGGCCCTTCAGCCCACCTTGTCCATGCTGACCCATATGCCCCATCTAAGCCAGTCCCACCTACCCTATCTGTTCCCCTCGTAATCTTATACTTCTCTATATAAGATCATCCTCCTGTGCTCCAAGAATTGAAGTGGTAAGGTGCAGTGCGGCATGGTGCTAGAGATACTGCCTCACAGCGCCAGGGTCCCGGGTTCAATCCTGACTACGGGTGCTGCCTGTGGGTGCTGTGGGTCCTGTCGCAGTTATCACATATTCTGCTTGCACTTCAGGTCGGACTATCTTTGATCGGACTTTACCTTGTGCTAAACACAATCCACATTATTCCCTTCATCGTGTATCTGTACACTGTGGACGGCTCGATTGAAATGATGTATAGTCTTTCCGCTGACTGGTTAGCGCGCAACCCAAACATCCCTCGGTACACCTGACATTAAACTCTCAACTCAGTATAAACATTGAATTCTCCAATTCTCCAATTTTAAGTAATATCCCCCCTCTCTTTCCTGGTGTGCACCCATTTCTCCCACTATCCCACCCCCTCTTTCCCAGCCCCCACTCCGTCTGATCCCCTCCTCCCATATCGACCCCTTCCACTTCACTCCACCTGACCCTATCTGGAACCCGTTTGTCTCCTTTAGACCTCCATCCACTGGGGGGCACCTACTCCACCCATCTGCCAAAGAAACCACCCTCTGAACTGTATCCACCTATCGCTCGCCAGACATTGTCCAGCCCCCACCTCATTACCAGCTTTCTCCCCCTCCCCCATGCTTTGAGTCGGGACCCTTCCTCAGACTGATTGCACTACCACCATCCTACCAATAACTAGAGTTAGTCCTCATTGGAGACACTCGGACTATCTTTGATCGGACTTTACCTTGCACTAGATGTTAGTTACATTATCTGTACACTGTGGACGGCTCGATTGAAATCATCTATAGTCTTTTCACTAATTGCACTACTATCAGTCTGAAGCTTGTCAGGGGTTGTTGGGAGAAGGCAGGAGAATGGGGTTAGGGGGGAGAGATAGATCAGCCGTGATTGAATGGCGGAGTAGACTTGACGGGCCCAATGGCCTAATTCTGCTCCTATCACTTATGACCTTATGACCTAAGATGGGTCCCGATCTGAGACGCCGTCTGTCCATTCCCTCCGCAGATGCTGCCTGACCCGCCGAGTTCTTCCAGAGCTGTGTGACTTGCACAAGCCAAGCCTCTGTTGATTGTGAGTGAGACTGAGCCAAAACATGTTTGTGACCAGCCTTGTGCCAAGTGCTCTGTTTGTCAGCATTCCTGACCCATTATCTAATTGTAGACTGAAAAAACAAAGTGAAGCATTAGTTTCCTCTGTATGAGTTGATTGTTTCAAATGAAGTTAAATGGTGCGTGGGAACGTTGCTGGGATATGGCAAGTGCGATCAAAGCTGTTGCTTTATAAGGCCAATTGCCAATGTAACTGTCCAGTAATTCCCTTCAGATCACGGGGTGACGTAACTAAGTGTTGTAACGAGGAACTGCAGCAAAGAAAGACACAAAGTGCTGGAGTAACTCAGTCCCTCAGGCAGCCTCGAGAAGAATACAACGTGGGGGACTGTGGAACCGGTAAAATGACTAGGGTGGAGATCAGGGGCAAAAAAGGAGGGGACAGGGGAGTCAGTAGAAGTCACTTGAAATTAGCGAACACAATGTTCACACAAAATGCTGGAGTAACTCAGTGGGTCAGACCAGCAGCGTGGGTTTTCTCCGAGTTATTCTGTTTTATCTCAGACTCCAAAGACATACAGATTTGCAGGCTAATTGGTGTAAATGTAAATGTAAATTGTCCCTAGTGTGTGTTGGATTGTGCTAGTCTGCGGGGTCGCTGGTTAGTGGGCTGAAGGGCCTGACTCAAGTAATCTAAAATCCAGCCAACAGTGGCGTGCTTGATTTCTACACAAGTAGCAAGTTGCCAAGGATCTTATGCAATCAGGTCGATTCCCCGTCAAGGGTCCAATTGTGCCAGGGAGTTAAGGCAGCGATGAGAGTCACAGCCCTCTGGAGCTCCATGCTCTGATGCCTCACACTTGGCAGCTGCTCTGTGCTCAACCACACGGTAGCAGGGGAAACATTACGTTTCCTCTCCATGTCTTTGGCAAATAAAACGTTACACCAGAACATGTCCAGGGGTCAAGGGTCAAGTGTGAAGAGTGTTTTATTGTCACATGTCCCGAAATGGAGCAATGAAATGATTGGTTGCAGCAGCAAAGTAGATGTGTAAACATGGTACTCTGTAGAGATAAATAGAATTATCAGTCTGAAGAAGGGTTTCAGCCCGAAACGTCGCCTATTTCCTTCGCTCCATAGATGCTGCTGCACCCGCTGAGTTTCTCCAGCACTTTTGTCTACCTTCGATTTTCCAGCATCTGCAGTTCCTTCTTAAACAATAAAGAACCCATGTTCACTGTGTTATTATATTACATTATCTTATATTATATTATATTATGAAATAAAATATAATAAAATAACAAAGTTAACTTTCTCTGGTTCGTTATTGCGCTGTTTACACCAATATATATTGTAATATAATATAATCTATCTATCTATCTATCTATCTATCTATCTATCTATCTATCTATCTATCTATCTATCTATCTATCTATCTATCTATCTATCTATCTATCTATCTATCTATCTATCTCCCCCTTCGTTCAGCTCCCCATCCTCCCCTCGTCTCGGCCCCTGCGCCCCGTCCTGTCCTTGACCGATTGCCGCACCCCCTCCCGTGACCCGTACTTGCCCTGCGGATGAATTTCCTTCATGTAGGTTCATGAACGAGCTGCTGATGGCTTCCCTTTTATTATTCATGTCTACAAGAACCCCATGGCCCTGCCGACTGATAAATGATAACAATGTGCTCTTAGACTAATTCCTTCCTAGCCTGGGTTGAAAAGAATCAAAAGATCCCCCCCTGTTCCAATAACACCTATTTGAATTTTGTACCTGTATTCTGTTTCAGATTAATCTTGTAGCTGGAGGAGGTTGATTACCTTGTTCAACAGATCCATCAAGGTTCTGTCATGTGATCCTTTGTCTCCGACCCCATCATTTTCCATCACCAATCTCCACTAGAGTTGCTGCCTCGCAGCGCCAGAGATGCCCGTTCAATCCTCACCTCGGGTGCTGTCTGTGCGGAGTTTGCACGTTCTCCCTGTGACCGAGTGGGTTTTCGTTGGTTTCCTCCCACATCCCAAAGACGTGCGGGTTTGTAGGTTAAATGGCCCTCTGTCAATTGCCCCGAGAGTGTGGAAGGGAAAGTGGGATAGCATAGAACTAGTGTGAATGGGCAATCGATGGTCGGTGTAGACTCGGTGCAGTGAAGGACCTGTTTTCATGCTGTATCTCTAAACTAAACTAAACTAAACTAAACTAAACTAAACTAAACTAAACTAAACTAAACTAAACTAAACTAAACTAAACTAAACTTAAAGTGTGGGAACATTTAACTTATCCCACCT